>NC_134150.1:14817500-15092500 GCF_033958435.1 Carettochelys insculpta | reverse complement strand
TTCAATGGAAGGAAGCTAGCAAAGGTTAAAACAGCTAACACTTAAGTTTTTCCTAGCACCACTCATATGGACTTTCTTAACTACTCGGTCATGTAGCAACCACTTCACTTGTATATGCCAGTTTTTAATTCTTAAAGAAGATTTTAGGGGATATAAATGTCATGCACCTTAAGCAATCGGGGGGGGGAGGGGGAGTACTGTACTAGATGATTCTTCACCAGCAAGCGTCTGCTTTGCTTTTTTACTAACAGTTTCAGTAAGCTGAACTGAATTTTCCACCTAATAAGCCTGCCTCAGTAAAAATGACTCTTCACACAGAGTTAAAACTGACATACAGAAAACTTGAAAACTGTTAAGTACATTAAAAGCACAGTCTGTATATACCTATTTGTGACTTATCACCAAAAGTTATATTAAATGGAGGATAAACACAAAATAAATCTGGCGAGGGCTGTACAGAAAGAGTGAGTGTGAAAGGAAACCCACACACCATGGGCCTGATTTCACACTTCCTATGCCAGTTTAACCCCACTGACTTCAGCAAAGTTACTTCTGACTTACATCACCGTAAGCAATACCAGATAAGACCCACTACTTCTAGTGCTCTGCCGCCCAAAAAAATGGAAGTAATGTAAACTGCAATCTAGACTGATCAAACATAATTATCTCACAAAAAGGCCAACTGACGTAATAAGCTCAGAGAAGACTGACTAAACATGTACTCCTTCCAAGGATTCTGTCTTGCAAGTGTTTTTAAAACCTATGATTCTTTTGTTATTTAATAGGCATCCCGGCCCACATATTCTGGGAACCATCCTATTGCTATGAGAAAAATAACAGAATTTTATTAACATCAGATGAACTGACTCGTCTATATCAAAGAGATGCAAGTATTGTATCTGCAGCAAATGCTAGCTGTATTGCTTTTCTGATTTAACCTTTTCCTTGAAAAACTCTCTCTAAAATAATATATTGCTATACGATTAGGTCAGAAAGCTCCTACAATCTAAACAAACCACCACCACTCACCCCATCCCCCCAAAAGCAGCCCAAAGTGTAGTTAGCAAGTCACACAATCTCAGTTAAAAATTAAAAGAAATAATGCAACTGCTTGTTGCCCATTTTCTACCAGGAATTAGTTACTTGTTGAATAACATTTATGCCAAATGTCGCTTTCACCATTATTCTGATTTCTACCCTAGTTACGCCAGTTTTGTGTGTGCATGTTCATAGGTATAATGAAGGCACGCTTCGTTATTCAATGACTGCACCAAACACATTTGAAACATTACATTTTCAGGGTAAAGATGTACTCCATTTACTATAAGTTTTTAAATAATGTGTTCTAAAAATGAAATGTACGTTGTTGCCATAAGACATGGATGAAGTTCTTTTCAAACTACTTTCTATTGACCCTCAACTATGAATAGAGTTTCCTAAACTAGAATTCCAGACAGATTTGGCATTTTGATGGACACATGAGTTTTTATTTATTCTTCTAAATATTACATCATTTCACATTATTACAAACGTTGTTAAAGTAATAATGCTGCCAAATTTGTCTGATTCTTGACATTGTAACTGAGCTAAAAAACCTGCTTTCACTGTTATAAAAAAAGGAATGGGGGATTTTTGTTGTTTTTGAATTTTGAGGCACAGCATGAAGAAGTGTTTCACGCCTACCTCAAATGTACCCACTATAAATTTAGGAACTTCTAAAATGCACATTGCATTCCTTTAATTCACTTCTGCAGAGCTAGTCTGATAATAATATTGTAACAGCATTCTAAATCCTGTAACACTATTACAAAACATACCCTCCAGGCAACTTAGTCAAAACTTATTGTCTAAGCATGTAAAACAGTCATAACCTAAAACTATTACTACTGAAAGGAGGAAAAAGGCTCCTACAGGGTTTCTAATAGCCTACTGCTTTTTCCTAGAGAGAAAGCCAACATTTAGAAAAAAAACCATACAAAATAACCTTAATTATTTACTTTAATTAAGCTACTGGTCAGGAAAACCAAATGAAAGACTATCTAAATGGCAACATTTTAGGCGAAATCCAACTATTAAATACATCATTTAGCAACAGGCAAGAAAGCTTCTCAGTTAACATTCCTTTCTCACTCCCCACCCCCCACCCCAGTGTCTTGCATCGGAAAACAATGAGCAAAATCAGATCGAAAGACTTAAAATAGGAAAGAAAAAACAGGAGAGTGTGCTGGCAAAAGTTTATTAAAATACCTGAAGGTGCTTTTATCAGTGTCCTTAAGCAATTTTTTTTTTTAAATCAAGACTTTGTCAAGAGATGCATTTAAGCAAAGTGAAGATGTGAAAAATATCCCTTTGATTCTCCTGCAAGATAAGTTAACTCCTATCTCTGGCTTTCCCTCTCCGCTTACTTTGTAAAGTTCAGAGTTCTTTGGGAGGAGGCGGGTGAAAGGATAAATAAAACCTAACTTTTCTCCAACTCATGCTTGACATTTCAAAGCTGAAGGGGAAAGAAACACTGAACGAGAAAATATTTTAATGAAATTAAATTGGAATTGCATTTGAATACTGTGCCAAAATAGCAATCCATCCAAACAGATGGAAAGGCACCTAAAACCCCCAAACGCTTCCTTCCAGAACTGGAAAGACTTTACAGAAACATGTGAAGAGCGATAAGAAATGGGTGCTAATAACCTATGATGTTGCCGATGAAGAGGGAAAGAGAGAGATCTGGATATTTAAAAAAAAAACTATAAGGATGACACAAAAGCTACCAGAACGACCCTTCTGCTTTCCCAGGGAGACCCGCTCTACTCTGCAGATCTTGGTTCCTTGTATTTAATTTGTTCCCAAACTCCTTAGCAACCCCCATGCAGCTGGGGGGCGCAGGGGAAAGGGAATGGGATGGGGAATCAGAAAGGAAGGTCAGAGACCACAGCTCCCATGTCCCCAAATCTACCTCAGTGGCGACCCTGTTATGCATGGTGCTGGGGGGGGTGTTTCCTGGCTACTGCATTAATGAGTTATGTAGGGGCTAATGGGGCTGAAGGAGAGCAGCTCCGGGCTCCCCTCCATGACTCACATGGCGCACTGGCACGTCAGCGGCTGGCCGAGTCCCTCCACGGCCCGCCAGGGATTCGCCAAGAGGGAAGAGTCCGAGCTTGGCTCTGGAAACCAAACGCGCCCAGTGGCGCTGAGAGCCGCCGGGGGTCACAGGTGCTGCCTGGGCTGAGCAGAGCCACCCTGCCCCGGCGGAGGCCGGGCAGAACCAGTCGTGTACTGGGGGCCAACTCTGTTCGCCCCCGTCCGATCTCCCCTGAGCGCTGCCCCCCGTCCCCACCCATGGGGCAGGGAACTGGCCCCTCCGGCTGCTGCTGTTGAGAAGGAGACGTGGGCGCAGCGCTGGGCAGAGCTCCCCGCGCACCCCAGAGCGTCACAGCTCCCGGAGAGGCAGGAAGGGCCCCGGCCGGCCCAGGCGTCAGCCACCGACACCCGTTCTCGGGCAGAGAGCCCTGAGGGTCCTGTCCACCCCCCCCCCCCGCCTTGAAATGGGCAGGGGGCGACGCGAGGCGAGCCACAGGAGCGTGGGGCTGGATGCCCCACGGCTGCTCTGCCTGTCTCGGGCTCCCTCGCCTCCGCCCGGCAGATGACCGCAGCCCCCAGGCGCGGCGCTGCCGGGAAGGGCAGGGAGCAGTGGGCCCGCCTCGGGCTACCGCGCAGGGAACCTCTGCCACCTTCCCCCGGCCTTCCAGCCGCGCTCTTCAGCCAGGCGCTTCCCCGCCGCCCACTTTCTGGCCCCGCTCTCCCGCAGCCCCTCGCCCCGGTCGCAAAGTGTCAGCAGAGGCAGGTACAAACGTCGCCCCCCCACCCCAGCTCGCTTTGCCGGCCCCCGCGCCGGGCTTCGGAACCCCCCGCGACCGCTTTGAAACACCCCCGGCGCTCCCGGGACTGGAGTGGGCGACTCCAGAGCCAGCCGGCCGGCCTGCTTCCTCCCCTACCGCCCCCCCAAGAAAGGGCACAGCCGCCCGCGCAGCGAGCCCGGCTCCCGCCGAGGCCAGCAGCCCCCGCAAAGCGCGAGGAAAGTTCGCCGGGGCAGGGAGAGAGCCCGGCCAGCGCCTCCGCGCCGCGAGAAATACTTTTCTCTCCCGCACGCAAACTTTTCCCCCTTCCGCGGAGGGGCTGCGATGCTCCGGGGCCGAGGACGGTCAGGCAGCGGAACTTTCCCAGCCCCACCGGGACTCGGGGAGGAAAGGAGGCAGGGCAGGGTGGCAAAAGAGTCGGGGAGGGCTTTTCTTCCCCTTGCTGGGGGAGGAGAGGGGCAGAGAGTTAGCGCCGTCCGCTCGGCGCATCCTTAGAAGACGCACACCCCCAACCCCAAGCCGAGTTGGTCCCTCGCCTACCCAGCCCGCGGGGTGCAGGCAGAAATCCGTCTCTTCTGGGCTCCCGCTGCCAGATCACCAAGGGGTGGGGTGGGGGAGGGAGAAATGCAACAAACACAAGAACGAGAAGGTCAATAAAATAACGCAAACCCATCCGCAACGAGGGCAAAAAGAGTTACCATGAAAAACAAACCAAACTCCAGCCGCTCCAGCGCGCTCTCCCCTGTCCCGCGGTACTTTCCTGCCTGGCTCGAAGGTAAGTGGATCTATTTTGCGGGTGCGTGGTTGGGTTAAAATGGGTGCGAGGGGAGATGAGAAGAACTCACCATTTCGCTGGGATAATAAGGCCAGATCGGGGTCGGACTGGAAATGCTGAGGCTTCGCCTGCTTCCTCCGCGACATGCTGGCTCACACATCAGCTGGGGCAGAATAAAAAATTACTAAAAAAAAATCTTCTCAAAATTACGGAAATCGAGCCTCCCCCCCCTCCCCAAGCCGCGCCGCACCGCGCATGTGTCCTGCTATAATTATGATTATCAATAATGCATTGCGATTAATCATAGAGGGGCTCTTTGAAAGGCGATTGGCACATGGCCAGCTCTATTCAAACCCGCTCGCCTTAATCAATTAGGCGCTGATTTGCTGGAGACCCTTGTCTCTCTGCGGCTCCCACCCAATGAGTCGATCCATGTGGCAAGAGAGGGGGCTGGATTTCCCCAAAGCGGTTTGGATACAGTTTAACCCTCTTAGCAACCAGCTGGGACTGTTTCACGCCATCCCTGTTACTATAGGAATGCGGCCGCCCGTCCCCTGCTCGCTGCTGTCCCAAGCTCCGGGGGTCCCCGCCCTTGCTGCAAAAGGGCCCTCGAGGCAAATCACACCCGATCTGCGCCAAACGGGGCTGGGGGACAAGGACTGGCGGTGCTCCAGGGGCGCCGGCGCAAGCCACGCAGGACCCCGGGGGCAGCTCTCCCGGCCGGGGGGGACGCCGCGCAGCTGCGCGCCGTACCCGGGCTGCGTGGGGGCCCGGAGTGGCATTTCTGCCGGGCGGCAGGGAGCTCGGCTGGCACCAGCGGGTCGGAGCGCCGCCCGCGGCCAGACCGCGCCTTGCCCCCGCGCTCCCCGCCGGGACCGTCCCACGCCCGCGGCGGCGGCCAAGTTCAGTGTCTCGCTTTCAACAGCTGCACCCCTTCCAGCCCCTCTCCCGGCCCGGGCCAGGCCCCGCGCCTCGCCCGCAGCCGGCCCCGGGGTGCCACAGAGGGGCCGGCCGGGCCAGGGCGGCGCGGAACCTCACGCGTTTCCCAGGACAATTACAGCAAAGTTTGTGCCCGGCTACGTCACGAGCCGGGGGAGGGGCTCCACCCTCCACGGCGCCGCCGCCGGTTGGCTGAGGCCGCCGTCAATCCGCGAAGAAGGCGGGTGGCGGAAACCCGCCGACTCATCACCCCCGGGCAGCGCGCGGGGCGGGGGTGGGGCAGCGCGCTCCGGGCCGGGCCCGGCTGCTCGCTCGGCGCGGGGCTGATAGGGAGTGACACCTCCCGGCCCCAGCCGAGCCGAGCCGGGCCGGGCTGGACTGGACTTTGGCGCTGCGCTGCGCTGCGCTGTGCGGGGACTGCAGCGTGCAGCCAGGCGGAGCCTCTGCGCCCAGAAGCCCGCGCCGCCGCCCGGCCAGAGCCCCGCGGGCGGGTCGGTGTCCCGCGCCCGTTCCACTTAGCGGGGGTCTGGTTGCGGGACGGCGGGGGAACTGCGCGTTCCCCTTGGTGCGCTTGGCGGGTCCCCACCGTTCACCCCCTCCCCGTTTACGTACACGTGGGTCCCCCTCTAGCTCCTCCGCTCCCGCGGGGGACAGGCGGTTGCCCACGCGCCCGATGTTTGCTCGGGAGGTGCCGGTCGCACCCGGCCTGCGGCAACAGCCGCCGGACCCCTCGCACAGCGCAAGCCCCTGCCCCGGCTGGAACCGCGGGCTGCAAAGTTTGCTCCCAGGGTGGGACGTCGATCTCCAGCCCCCGGCGTTGTACAGCGCAGCCCGCACACGCTCACGCACCCGGGCCAGAGGGGCTTGGTTTGTGGGTGCTACAGAGCCCGTCGGTTTCTTCCTTCCCCGACGCGCCAAATTCCTCTGTGCGCGAAAAGTTGCTGTGCGGGGCGAGCCAGCGTGGTGCCGCCGTCAGTGTCTGTTTCTGGGCCATTCGCGGCCCCCCCCTCCTTCCCCTCTGGCTGATTTACTCGGTGATTGAAACGGCTCCTTTCCCCCGGTGTCAATATTAACCAACTCCGCCAAAAGCAGAGGCTGATCAGATGCAACTCATTGTAATTTCAAATGAGCCGGCGAAACCTAGAGAGCGAGAATCCCTCCAATCGAGGAACCGGCTCGCTCGGATGTGCTTCTCCCTGTTCCTAAACGAACCAGACTCCAAAATGTTTACCAAGGGGGGCGACAAAACAACACAACCCCCCTCCCCCCGCCGGTGCCTTGCATCCCGGACGCCGGATGGGCTTTTTCCTGGCTGGGACTCCCCCCCCCAGCATTTGGTACAGTAGATTTTGATAAAAAGACAAACGAAGCTGTCAGTGGGGCTGAGGTTGAAGAATGAAGATAATAATGTTGCTAGAGGTGGTTTTGCGGATGCCATTATTTTGCACTGAATATTTAAAGAGCTCTTCCGTCAGAGATGGATACAGTCAGGGCTGGGTGTCAGCCTCCTTCCCCTCACCCGCTGCGAAATACACCGAGGCAGACGGCCAGGCGATGTGTGGACATCCTGCTCCGCACACCCTCCTCGCCCCGGAGGGATTCCCCATCTCTTTCCAGCCGATTGCTCCCTGCCCGTTATTCGCGTTCACAATTTCATTACGTTTGTGTTGATTCCGCAGGGTATTTTCAAGCCCTTTCCCCCCGCGCAGGGCATGGGGTGCAGGCAAGTGCCCGTTGGGAGCCTCTAATTAAAACTCAAAAAGCCAGTGGTCGGGAGAAGGGCGAATTGGTTGGAAGAAACTTTAATAACTTTGTTTCGTTCCTCTCTTCCTGGCCGGGGTGGAAACTGACGCTCCGTGCTTCGGTTAGGGTCGTTTGCTGATTGTTTGGGTTGTGTTTGCTGGGGGCTGGAGAGGGGAGGTGGGGGGCAGGGTGCTGTGTGCGGAGAGAGAAGAATTGCTCTGTGTTGTTCTTGATTGCAATACATCAATTAAATGGCATTGTCGCCGGCAGAAGTTGTGAGTGTTCACACACATATACGGGGAGGGGGGTTGTTTTTGTTATGTCCCCTCCCGGCTTGCAGAGCCAGATCACACACACAGCCTGGAGATCTTCCTTGGGTTATTTACAAACAAAAACTGGGGTAATGTTTTTCATGCAAATCCGCCTCCGGTTGGAGAGCCGCCGTGCTAGGGAATCGATCCCGCGTTCACGGAGATGAGCACCGACGGGAGGTTGCAAGGAGGGGATAATTTGCAGTTCATTCGGGTGAGAGACGATTGCAAGGAGCTGCCGCGCAGGAGGCTGGATTATTGTTATTAAGCTTCGCGATCAGACATAACCGCCTCCGCACTCAGGGGTTAAAAGCGGCTCGATCCCCCCCGCCCCCCAGTACTTCCAATGCATCGTTAATAACGAGCTGGAAGACGATCCAATTGATTTCATATTTGCTGCGAATGTGCTTGTAAAGCGGACGGGGCGCTCCCTTCGGAGCGCTAACCCCGACGCTTCCCCCTTCCACCTGTGCGGGAACCAACTGTTTCAGGGGAACTCCGTCCCGGGGTGAGCCGGTCACGGGTTTCCGAGAAGAGCCCCTCCAACAGGGCTTGAAATACCGCTGGCCGTGCCCCTTAAACTCCCCAGCGCCCCGCCGCCGCACGGCGACCCCTGCTCCCAGGCGGGTTCGAAATGTGGGTAATTAGGAGCTTCCAGATGCTGCTGTCAGATGGGAACTTGGCTTTGTGCTCCGAGATATAATAAACTTTTGAGGCAGTCCTGGGGCGCAGCTAGCCAGGAGCCGCTATCCGGGACTGTTGTATCAGCAATCGCCTGGAATGCCGCTATTCAATACGCGCCTTTCAACCCTTGGGACCGTGTAGGTTTAGGTAGGACTACTTTTGTGGACAATGCTGTCAACAACCTTTCCCCTCTCTTCCCCCCACCCCCTGATTTATTTTCTAATGGCCATTCCTTAGGAAAAAGGAAAGGGGACAGAATGGAATCCTTCTCCATTATTACTGACAACTAATAATTGATCATGGCTCACAAGCGCGAGCTTTTAGCCAGATAATTGAATCGTAAGCAATACGGGTTGAGCTAAAGGCGAGAGGGAGAGAGAGAAAACTCAACCCAAAACAAAACAAATATAAGAGCGCCAAAGCGACCGGGGTGGTTGTTTACTTATTTATTTTTGCGAAGATCAGAGATGAAAATGACTAATGCCACCCAACGCGGCAAGGTGGAATTATTTAATTCAATTCTTTCTTTGCACGTTTGCTGCCTTTTGTTTGACCCGGGAGCCAACAAAATTTTACACCTACCCCTCCCTTTGGAGCTTATTGATGAAGGTGTTTCTGAAATGATTATCAAGAGATTTACAGCTATCACTGCCCACCTACAGGAGAAGTAATAAAATCAATCTCCCAATCAATCAGACCAGCCTCCCCCCATACCTTTTTAATCTATCCTTTTAACTTTTATTTACAGTTAATGAGTAAATGTGCTTGTTTCGAATTTCACAAAAAATGCCTCTGAAGGCTACTACCAATTTAGATATATTAATAACTAAGTAAGCAGGCTACATGAAGCTAGAGGAAGTGGTTTTACAGGCAAGAGGGTTGAAAGCTGAGAAAAATAAAATACATAAATGGTGTTATTCCTTTATCAGCAATGTTCAATATAGCTGTAGAAAGGAGGGTTTTGTATGTTCAGTGCTTAACAGGAAGGTGGGGGAAAGAAAAAAGAAACGTTTCAGGAGAATTTAATGTATATTTCTTTTGTTTCCCTGTGCACTTATTTTATGCAAAAGAATTCTGGCAAAACTACACCCACCATAAATCCAATCCTATTATCCTCCGTATAATATCTTTGTGTGATATTATGTCTTAATTTCTGTGTTGAGAATAAACCTGGGATTTTTTGGCAATGTAATACATTCTTTTTTAGTCAGTTCCTGTATTTTGACATTACAACTGATTGATTGCAAGGGCACAATTGTATTCTTTTATATGGTATGTTCTACATTAATAATCAAATGCTACTTAGATTAGTAACAATGAATTACAGATATTTCAGGCAGGCTCTAAAGGTCCAAAAACCACTCTGAAACACCTTGGAATTCAGTGGTCAGTGTCAGTATGGACAAAGTTAGTAGGGAATCTATAGGGAACTGAGAATTTTCTTGGCTGCCAAAGGGGATATTTTTTTCACAAGCCACATCCCCTTATAGCTCCATTTAATTTGTGTATCAAAGCCACATAAAGCCGCAATGCAGCTCCAGTAGAAACATAGACGTTTAGAAATGAAATGACACATAGTTCTCCAACCTTACATAAACTGGTTGAAATCCCACATTGGGAGTCAAAGACATATTCCACTTCCACAGGTTCCTACTACACCATGAAAGTAACTTTGTATGGAATAAAAAAGTATGACTCAAATAGGTGCACATCAAGAAAACAGCCTTAAATAAACCCTGATATCAATTTATGAAGTGGCCATTAGCTAGGCACTCTTCTCTGAGAACAGTGCCTTCATATGATAGGAACAACACATCATTTTTTTCAGATTGCTTTGAACCTAGCCATCTAGCAGGGAAGGCCTGGGTTTGGATAGCTTTTAAATCCCATAGTTATTACAATTATTTAATAGCATATTAAGTGGAAGATAGGTCTATGGGAGCCATTTGAAAAAAGACAGAAAAGAGATGGTTTGGGAGTGAAATTGCACATTATTGCACTATTATTCTTTCTACTTGATTTCTCCTTCAGGATTTGTTTCCCTTTGAAACAGTTCTGCTAGATTTCTCTAACTTGTCCAAATAAAAACAAAAGGCCAAAATTTCATGACAATTGCCGTATAACTTATACATGAGCTCCTACGACTACAAAATTATCATTTAGCATGGGGTAAGACCCATTGTCACAAACTGATTACTTTCCTTTCTAGAATCAGCCTATCAATTCATATTCAGCAACAGTGTGTGATTACTCCAGTTTGATGAATAATAAACTATTAATGACTTAAAGTGTCTCGGACTCCAAGGGAAAATATTGCTCAGGTAAGTCCCAAATTTCATGCTTAATTAAATAGACCTGACAACCTAACTCATTTTCCTGCACAATTTTCTAAAGTTTCATTGAAGATGGTGTAAATACTTTGTAAGTACAGAAACTTATAATATTAAGTGGCACTAACTTAATATGTCATATTACAATGTGATAGTGATCATGCGATTTGTATCAACCCAACATGTTGATTCCATAGTGTTTGCTTTCAATAAAATAGATATGCTGTGAATAAAGCTTTACATTACATTATTGAACTCAGTATATTCTTCATGGTGCAAACTCTGCATTCAGTTCAGCCCAGCCCTGTCAATGGAATTGATTTGGTGTGGCTGAGAGTAAAATTAGGCCTGTTGTGCGTAAATATATGTTTCCATCTGATAAGAATATTTTCTGTTGTAACAGGGATTTTCTTCTTGTGTGCAAGCCACAATTTACTAAGGAGATTGTATTGTGCACCAGCCTGCCTGCCTTTCACAATAGTGCAGGGCACATGCCCTCTGTCATGAAAATATGCTATCTAGCACCTACAACACTTGCCCATGTGGAATATAACATTAGGACATTAATAAGTCTATTTGTAGCTATCCTTTAAAGCAATTCAGTGTCTGGAAACAAAGAAAAGGGTTAGCACCACGTGCAAGCCAATTCTTTGTCGGCCACCAGTGATCCACAGACAAATCTGAGCATGGAAACTATATACTATCAAAAATTAGTTACCACCGAGCAGGGGAAAGACTCCTTTTCCTGCATACCAGACTTAGTGCATGGAACTGTGCAAGAAGGGAATGGATTTCACCTCCACCCAAGGACTCATAAACTGGAAAAGTGGCCTTTACTCCTTCACATTCCCTATGTGACAGGCTTGAAGCTCGTAGTATAGCTCTAATAGGCGTTTCCTAAATCTTACACTGAATTATTTCATCTTCTAATCTTCTATTGCTGTCTTTACCCTACTTGCATTTAGAGCCTAATTCTGTCCAAAATGAGTGCAAAATGGTGCAAAAGCTAGGGCAGAATTTGGCCCTGAGTAATACAATTGTTTTGTTATGTCTAATTGGCTCTCTCCCAAACTTTCTATAGATTCAGTCAGATCATTTGGGTCCTACAACTACCCACTATTGATGGGACCAATGATCCCAGTGGAAATATGGCCTGAAAAAGAATTTAGGTTGTGATCCAAAAGCCATTGATGTCAATGGGCATCAGTTTCAGTGCCAGCACTGAAAATTGGGTCACTCATTGAGTAAATTTTGCAGCTTAGAGCACTACGTACACAGTTCTTATAGGTCATATATAACAGTTTCTCAGCCTTCTTTTATAAAGTACCCCTTTAAAATATATAAAGTACCTCTAGACTTTCCTTGCATACCACTAAGGGCACAACTACCACTGGTTGAGAAACATGGTCCTATGGTAATCTGAGGTCCTGAAACAAGTGCCATCCAACCTTTCCAGATTACTGTACCCTTTTCAGGAGTCAGATTTGTTGTGCATACCACCAAGTTACACCTCACTTAAAAACAACTTACTTACAGAAACATGGAGGAATATCACAGAAGACTACCACTGAAAACTTGGTGACTTTCTACCATCTTATTTTCAAATAAACGAATTGGAATAGAAATATTGTACTTACATTTCAGTGTAAGGCAGGGGTCAGCAACCTTTCTGAGGTGGAGTGCTGAAATTTGACCTTTAGAACTCTATGTAAGGACTGAGTGCCAGTGATACTTTTTAAAGTCATTAATAGTCCTACTTACAACAGCTTCATTAATAAAAAAAATAAAGATGCAGTGCTTTACTGTTTAGGCATATGAAGCAGTAGAAACAAGTCATTGTCTGAATGAACTTTTAGATTATACTGTCTTTACTAGTGTTTTTTTATGTAGCCTGTTGTAAAACTAGGCAAATATCTAGATGAGTTGATGTAACCCATGCAAGACCTCAGTATACCCCAACCCCTGGTTGAGAAACGCCAAATATATAATACAGTTAGAAAAAAATATTTCCAAGAAAACCCAAAACTAACAGTACATTTATTTGTAGTTTGTAAAATATTGTGCATAATTATTGGCAAACATGAAAAGGATGTGTTTCCTGCCTCGAGGGGTGTGCAACCTAAAAGATCAAGCCTAAACTCTTCATTGCTGAAATTCATTCCTGTGCAGAATGCATGCGTTTTATGTAATACTTCAGCAGAGCAAAGGTCCGGTGCACTGGGGCACATTTCACCCTGTGCGAACACAGCTACATGGGGAGTTCTCTTGTTTGAACAGGGCAAGATCAGGCCCATTATCAGATGCATTTGAACACAGGTGACTTTTGAAATGGAGGCTGGCATGCAGCTGTCAGCATCAGCAGTGACAATAATCAATGCTCAAAACATCTGCCTGTTAGCAGGCTGCCTCTATATCTCTATTTCAAATGTAAAACTTATTCCCCAAAACATATATCCAATCACACCAGTTTGAAGGGGTTAAAAATAACTCCGTGTGTCTTTAAAATATGCTCAGCCCTGCTTCTGCTGTAGTTGTAGATGCTCCAATTTTTTAAGCAGCATTGAGGCAGTAGCAAAGCAATCATATTTTAAATTGACAGTTTTAGAATCTGGTCTTATTATAACTCTAGTGAACTCTATGGAGTTATACCAAGGATGATTTTGGTTAATTTTTACACCATTGCATCCAATATGAAATCCCATGTTTAATTCCATAATAAAGTGAAATTACTGATCCTGTTTTTTCTCCCTAAATTGTAACCTCTTTTCTCACTCTTGCTTTTCAGTCATAGAAATTTTTCTTGTAAAATCCAGTTTCTCCAATTGCTGCTTTTCATAGGACTTCCAGGACTGCAGCTCCTTTGCCCCAGTTGCAATGAATTACTCTAAAGTCAGACCAACCCTAAATGTGCTCAGGTAAAAAAAAAAAAAAAGGGACATGGGTGTGAGTCAAATGGGTGAGAGATGAATAAGTTTACATTCATGAGACTCAGCATTCCCAGGACCATGTAGACAGAACAGGCAGCTGCCTGGGGCTGCAAAATGTTCGGTAACACTTTGCTGTGCTAGTGATCATGTGTTGTAAAGGGCCTAAGATGAACAATTTGTCGACAGTGACAGAATCGTGGAGCTAGTGCTGTCTGCTCTGTTCATGGAAGCCTACAGGAACTTGTTCCCTGATATTCGTACGCTTGGCAAACAGCTCACTGCTTATCAAAACAAAGAGGATATGGCATTTGCTGCAGACTGTTCCTTAATGTACCTGTTTAACTATAGGTAATCCTGGTTCTTCAAGGAGCTTATACAATGAAGGTGTAGATAACCAAAGACAGAAATTGTTAGTGGCTGTCAATATGTATTCACTTGTTCTGATAGGGCACAGTGATGATCGATCCACTGAACAGTATGGAAAACTAATAATGCAATACAGAATATTGTAATGCTGTAGGACATCCTTTTCATTTCTTCTTATCCTAATTTCCTTGTGGTAATGCTTTTAAAATCAAGCAGAGTGATAACTGTAATGTCTAGAAACAGCCAGAATTTAATATGGAGAATTATACACAAGCAAACCAGTATTGGAATTGTATCTGTTTAAAGGAGTTGTGTATCCCAACAGAAAAGGCATTGTTCTGGGCTTGTAGTATTGGCACATAGCTCAAAGGTCATACTAATTTCAGTTTAGAAACACAGTGCAACAAAATAATCTTTAGAAATACAAAGGCTGAAAATTAAAGACAACTGAAAAAACTTAATATGTTGATCAGTAAACAAAGTAGTGATTTTCACTGTGCCCAACAAATAGTAGGTATGAGCCAGAAGCAAACCTGAGATAAACCCAGACTATTGGATTCGGACTTTGTATCTCATGGCCATCTTTAAAATGTATTAATTCGATTCACCTCTGTGGTAAAGGTGGAGATGCAGTGTGTACATACCAAGTACCTATATCACAGGAGCAGCATCACAGGTCAGATTGGCTCCATTGGATCTAGTTAAGAAAGAGCCTTTGTCTCTGTGGATCCTCCCAGGGAAGAAAGGGAGGAGTCTGCTCGCTCCTCAGAAGTGTGCTTTCCCCTCGAAATGAGAGAGGTCTCCTTGCAAGTCCAAGAATCAATGCAGAAGAAGTGGAGGCCCTGGCAGACTAAGGAGGTGGAGGAGAATAGGTGCACCACACTGCTTCCATGAGACCGACCTGCTGAGATCCCCAGGAAATATAATACCCCTCAGAGTCGTACTACACTTTCATGGCTTCCTTCCACAGGACAGATTCCCCTTCATCTGGGGTATCCCTAGTCAGACTAGTCCTCAGGAGTGATGCCAAAGACTGGATTGCAAGGTGCCTTTAAGATGATAATCCTGTATCTTCTGTGAGTCCCTGTGATCTCAGGAACCCTTTGTGGTTTGTGGGCCAGACCCCTGTCTCCATGAGAGAAGACTATAGGAGAAAGTCTGTGAGGTTTCCCTCAAGGCGCCCAGCTAGATGAGTGTTACTGCTTAGGGATCTGATCTGGCCCAGAATAATACTAACACTTTGCATGTACATAGCACACTTAGGGAACGTCTACATGAGAAGCCTCTGTCAACAGAAATCACCGTCAGAAGGGATTTCCTGGCAAAACTTCTGTTAACAGATTGCGTCTACACATAAAAGCAGATGGCAGGAGCAATCTGGTGTGTCGACAGAGAGCAGCCAGACTGCCTGGCCCGCTCTCAACAGAATGGCTGACCGGAAGCTCTGCATACAGGGCTGCCTGGTGAACCAAAAGACCTGTGTTGACAAAAAGGCCCTGGAGTGTCTACACTGCTGTTTGTTGACAGAACCCTATCAAGAGAAGTGTTATACCTGAGTGAATGTGCTGGGTTGTGTCGACAAACTGTTAACAAAACACATTTGACCTGTAGTCGCTCTGTGATTTTTTTCCAGCAAAAACCCAGTTTTGCAGGGAAAAGCCACTCTTGTAGACATGGCCTTACTGGGTAGTTAGAGCATGTTGTGGCCCAGGTTCCACATAAATGACATGATAATTAGACTACATTATTTGCATGGCTCTTAGCTTTTTAAAATCATTCCAAATAATCAATATTATTTGTATATGAGCCTGGAAATAATTAGGTTCTGGACGCCATTACCTAGCAGATTAACAGTCTTTGAGGTCTTGTTTGTTTCATGTTTGGCATTTTATTTCGCTTTGGAAAGGGCCAGAATGTTGAACTTGCTTTGTACATGACTGTAGTACCACTAGCTAAAACTTTTTCCCTCAAGCTCAATTCATTTTAAATTGTTGTTATGCTTAACAAATTTCCAAATGGGAGTCTAACTGTTAATACACATTTTGCAGTCCATGTGTCTATCACTTTAATTTCATATGCATTTTCAATTACATTAACAGGAAGGCCTCTAAGGTGTCAATTTAACTGAAAGACATTGTGCATTTCAGATATTACAAATATCCACTTTTCTGGTTCTTGTGTGCAAAAATAACCCTCAGAAATATCAGAGAGTATTTTTACGGCTGAATTATCAAAAGCTTTGAAAATATTGCCCGTTTAAAATTTTATTCATGTTGACATAAAGCAACCCAATTCTTTCCCATTTATGTAAAATTTTTGCCTTATGTGATTTTTTTGTCTTCATTAATGATGAAAGAAATCAGGTTTTATGTGGAAATCCTGTTTCTGGTCTGCTTTACCTGGTAGTATGATTTAATTTTCTCATAGAGAAAACATACATCTGAATTTCTCTAAGTAATAGGTACCTCTTGTCATGTTTGATAACAGCCATTTAAAAGGAATTCTAAATATACTCTGAAAGATGAAAAAGCAAAACCAGCTCTTATGTGTCCCTAAAAGAATACAAAATCAGGCATAGCAAAGCATGTACAGTACAAAGGAGACGTGTTCTATATCAAGACTACTTTTGAAATGATCACAACTGCATTTAACCTACAGACCAAACTACTGATGACTAGCAGTAGCGCAATGTGATAATTTTGCAACTTTAATTTGCTTACAAGAGTCGACAAAAATATTTTCAAACATATGAATTTTCTATTTAATTTCATTACAAACATCTTTGCATTGTTGTTTTTAAATATAAATGGCTTGAGACCATTGTATCCTTAGTGGTGCTGCAGGGTGTCCCAAAACCTATGTTTGATGGAAGGATAAACATTCATTAAACTTCAAAGGCTGCCAAAACCTCTAGTTATTTTGATTTCGGGGAATAATTTAAATTAATCCCAATGTTTGTGTAGAAAATATGTAAAGTAATCCATTTCTCTGTCTGTCTCCAGCTTTGAGTGCCTTGCACGCTTACAAAATGCTTGACTAATGTTTCCTGTTTTGAATAATTTGAGGCAAAACGAATGCTTCATCGCTTGTAAAAGAATGCTGCTTTAGTGACACTAAATGACAAATACAACTCACAGCTATGTGCTTATATCATAGCATAACTTCTGTTGAGGTACATGCACAAGAGACGCTTGTCAATGGGCATATTAAAACCTAATTCAGTAAACATTATTTTTTAGCAAAAGAGTCATTAATGTTCTTTTAAGAGGTTTTACAATTGAGGCCCCAATTCGGCAAATAACTTATTTCCCGTGCTTAAGGACTTGCTCACTCAGGTTACATCTACACTAGAGTTATTTTGAAATAACTTTGCTAGCGTCTAGATAACGCACACACTATTTCGAAATATGTGCTATTAAGACGCAGAATACCGTTATTTCAAATAAGCTGTAATGGGCTTCAATGGCACTATTTCAAAATAGCGCTATGTGTCCAGAAATGCTATTTCAAAATAGCTGGGTGCTGTTTCGAAATACATTTTGTGTGTAGTTGTGTTATTTTGAAATTAAATATATCAAAATAGGGCTGCAGTACAGCTGTAGCCTCAGAGCCTAGGGAAAGCCTATGGTCAAACTTTAAACATGAAATTTCTTTTTCTAATTAGTTGCTCCTAAATGGGGCAAAGCTAACCAAGAAGCTTAAGTTTTAGAAGCAGGGGTGAATTAATCTTACTTTTTGTTAATATTTAAAATTAACACAATTTTCATCATTTGGACTCTGTGCTAGGAGATAAGCACTGAAAGAAAAATGAGTCAGAGCCTCAAATGTTGTGTATACATGTAGCTTTTCTGAAGGCAGGAGATATATCCATTTACATGGGCTGAGGCTGTGGCCTAATATTTATGTTCAGATATGTGGACTTGCAGCACTCTCACTGAGCTGTAGGGACATTTATAGAAATTGAACTGTAAAGGTACAGGGCTGGTATTACAGAAGACCAAAACAATTTAGAACCTCAGCTACAAGTCTTTTCTTTTCCAAAACTCCCAGTAACTCGAATGGGAGTTTTGGCTAAGTAAGAACTACATGATCAGTCCCTTACTGCCATATGAAATGAAGCATCCAATTTTGTTTGTGCTCATAAACTTGTAACAGTCAGATTGTCCTGCATTGACTTAGGCAATGTACTCCACATGAATGATCAGAAATGTTTACAAAATGAATTAGTTTGACTCCAGCTTCCTATCCAGAAAGTAATCAAAGTGAAGAGCCAAGCTATTTCTGAAATTCCAGCTCTCCTAACTTGAAATGCTGAATGCTCCCTCTTTCTGCCTACTGGAGAAAAATATATTTACTCTGTACTGAGGTCATATTGAGTACAGTTCACAATACTTCAAAACATGGCACAAACAAGAACTACTTAATTCTCATGTTGTCCCTGTGGCATTAGTAAGTATTATGACTATATATGATCTGGCTATTAAAATAATTTTTAAAAGTGAAATTGACCACCAGTTAATGAATGATTAGTCCATGACTTGTAGCTGTT
This sequence comes from Carettochelys insculpta, assembly GCF_033958435.1. Classification (NCBI taxonomy): domain Eukaryota; kingdom Metazoa; phylum Chordata; order Testudines; family Carettochelyidae; genus Carettochelys; species Carettochelys insculpta. The sequence continues at coordinate 15,074,022 of NC_134150.1, read as the reverse complement.
TTGCTGTGTTAAGTGTTTCTTAGTTTTTTGTTTAACTTCCTCTGATGTGTATATGCACTCCCAGGCACATGTAGTTGGGACTCATCTAATGTAAACATTTTCTTAATACGCTTGCTCCGGGTTGGAGGCCCTCACTATTAAATCTTGGAAACTGATTTATTTTGTCCTCAGTCATCTTAATTTACAGTTTAGCAAAATCAGAATTCTCCCTAGAGAACAATCTCACAGTAAACATCAGGTTTTGTTGAACAGTACATGGAAATTATTATTTAAGAAAGCAAAACCATTATTTTAAATGTTTCTTTGGGCCGGAGGGAGGTGCAAATAAAATTATTCTTTTTTCCCAAGAAAGTTAGACTCTGACTTGGAGAAGCATCATTTGCTATGACGCTGGAGATTGCCACAGGCCAGACAACTCAGCTAGAGTAAACTGTTGTACCACAAAAGAAATCAGGTATCAAATGTAGCCATGTTGATTTACATCAGGTGAGGAGTTGCCCGCCTGTCCCTTTCTTCGTTATTTTAAAACCAGCCAAGAGTTCAGTTACGTAAGTCAGATCCTTGGGTGATACACATTGACACAACTCTATTTGCTATCTAACATCAGCGGAGCTATAATGATTTCCTGCAGCTGAGAATATGGCCCAACATATATTAAATCAGATATATTCATGAGATATTTGAGACAAGGATTCTGTACTTCTCCATTCAATAGAAACCCACTGAGTAGAGATTACAGGCTGAGACACCTTATTATTTCAAGCTTCCAAACTATCTTTAAGAACTCACAGGAGTAGTGAGAGCAAACAACAGTTTAGGAAAACAGCATGACAGGATATTTCCAGCATTCATAAAAAAGTTTCTGAAATGAGAGGTCAGTAAAGGGTTAAATTTGGTGCTTAAGTAGCTCGACTTAGAACCCATATTTGAGCCTTTTCCATCTGAGAGTTCCTACAAGAGTATGAAGAATTTTATCAGTGACCTTTCTGCATTTGATAACATAATGCCTTTATTTCACCATTCATCTTTCCACCACCCAATCGGTATCAATTATCCGTATGAAAATACCATAAGACATTTTCCCCCCCTACACCTCAAAACCCAGAATCAATAGAAAGAATGACAGTGGCTAGTTTGCACATTTGAAATGGTTTATTTGTTGCAATCCTGTGCACAAGATGTTTATCAGTAACCACCAGACAGCCATGCAGAAGAAACAGCCTTAATTCTGTCTGAGACAGCCTCTTATTGCTATTGATAGTTAGCATCAGTGTCCAGTCTGAGAAATGGAACTGCTGCAGGCAACTTCAGTCAAGACATCCTATTGATCTACTGCTTCCTTTGCCTCCCTGAAGCTACAGGAGAAAAATAAAAAAAGGGAGAAAAGCTTGCCGCATGAGGGGCGATGGAGCAACCTGTGCCTTACACTCATTCAAAAGGGGTGTGTATGTGCATGGATATTCCTGATATTCAGCACCTCAAACAAATGTAAATCATGCACATAGACATACTAAATATAAATGTCAATGTGTTGGCAACGTCCTTTATATAAGAGGTGTCACTGGAACTACATTTTTACAATGAAACATTTTTGGTGCTTTTTATTTTTCATTGACTTATTGCACATCTATTATACCCTGTCTACCACAATCAATCTAAAGCATGATATCTGAGACTTCTATTCATAAATAATACATCTTTTGGGTCATTTTCATATGTATCCCAAGATTTACAAGCCAAAAAAAAAAAAGAAAAGAAAAAGAAACAATGTGTGGAATGCTCAAATTCAGTGGATAAGAATATATTGCTGCAATTAACTAATGTTTGTGTATTAGGTGGTCATCTTTATGGTACATACATAAGGGTTTGTAATTTAGAGGTAGAATCAACTCTAAGGTTCTATCATAAAATGCTCAAAGAGGAACTTTTTCAAAATTCCCCCTTTTTTTAACAGAGTGAGACAGTGCTAAATGCATAGATTCAAGTACAGAATAATGAGTATCATGTGTGAACATATTATTTAGCTGAGCCTAGCCTATTATCTTTGGTATTTAATGACATACAAAAGTTGACCACATTACATAATGCATCTACGAAATAATACTACTTTTCTGATCCATACAGCAAAGGACCTCAAAGTATATCACACAAAAGTTAGGTAGGTATTATTATCCCCATTTTACAGATTGGCAAACTGAGGCAGAGAACAGTCGCGACCTCATTTTTTTCAAAAGTCCACACATAACATTAATCACACCTTTCTTTTGTTTAGCTTTGCTTTGCTTTTTCTGTACATGTGTTGCAGAAGCAAAACAAATGTTTGTGTTCTTCCACCTGAGTGCTGGAAAGAGCTCCACTCAAATGCAGTGAAAAAAGTCCTCATATTTTCCATTTCCAATTTCTTAGGGAAAAAAAATACTCTCTTTCTGAATAGTAACAGAGAGGAAGCTGTGCTAGTCTATACACTGTCAAAACAAAAAGCAGTCAAGTAGCACTTTAAAGACTAGCAAAATAGTTTATTAGGTGAACTTTCGTGGGACAGACCCACTTCTTCAGACCATATCCAGACCAGAACAGACTCAATATTTAAGACACAGAGAACCAAAAACAACTTAACCAAAAACTTAACTCAGTCTAATTCTTGATCTTCCCCCCCCCACCCCTCCACTCTCTGATTTGCTCACCTTGATTATCTTTTTCTGATTGTCCTCCTTGCTTACTGTTTTTGGTTCTCTGTGTCTTAAACATTGAGTCTGTTCTGGTCTGGATATGGTCTGAAGAAGTGGGTCTGTCCCACGAAAGCTCACCTAATAAACTATTTTGCTAGTCTTTAAAGTGCTACTTGACTGCTTTTTGTTTTGATAATCTCTTTCTGTGTCCCCAAGTGAATGAGTATTCTGGACGGGTGCTTGCCAGAGGAGCAGCAAGACGGGCTTGGGGAGCTGCAGTTGCTGCCTGTATGGGGGGGGTGGGGCAGGGAGGAAAGACAGAGAGAGAGAGTTGCTGGGGAGAGGGAATGACAGTCTCTCCTTCCTTGTCTCCACGCTGTGTTCACCTGTACTACATGCTGGACGCAGATTTGGCTCTTGTAGTGCAGACAGTCTGCAGCTAGCCAAACTGGCTTTGTTCCACTGCAAACAAGGAGGAAAGAGGGAATGCTCAGTCACCACTCAGAATGGAACACTGCTCTGCAAGGCAGCACACAGGTGGCAAGGGAGGAAGAAGCCTCGTTGTGGGGGGGAGGTGGGAAAAGAGTTTGTAGCTCTGGGAATTTCTCATCCTTTCCCTGTTGGCCTGGGAGGCCTGGTTTGGGAAAGGCCCATGAAGTTCACTTCCGCAACCACAAACTGGATTACATCCCCTTGCATCTATTCAGTGCTTGGCAGGGCATTCAGCTCTGGACTGTGGCCCTTATGCATACAGCATTATCAGATTAGTCCTTCAGCGCTGAAAATTTGCTACAAATGCATTTCACATCAAAAGTGAAATGAAGTTGGATGATGCAACAGAAGCAATTTTACATTTCATAGCTCTTTTAAAACACTTTTCAATAGAAAATGAAAACAATAGGAAAAAGGGCTACATTTAACTTCCCCTTTTTATAGTTAGACTTTGCAAATGAGCGTTGTATATGCCTTCAAGTGTCAAAGGTGTGATAAATGCACACAAAACTGGCCCATATCACAAAACTGTTATAGTGAACTGGAACAAAGGGGCCGACAGCCACTGCAGGTCCCAGGGTAAGATAGGAGGGGACTGGCTTAGGGTCCTAGGAGGGATGGGGCCAAACGTAGATAGATAGTCTGCTCATAGCACTGCTCAGATTGCTCCCTACTCTCAGAGCCACCTGAAGAGGCACTACCAACATCTTAAAGGGGGCTGGAGCTCTCAACGCTACTGCTGCTGAAGTAACAGTAGCGGCAACTGGAGCTCCAGGCCCCTTTGAAGTGCTGGGCCCCAGGACAACTGCCCCCTTTGCCCCCACTGTAGGCAGGCCTGAACCAGAGGAAGATTTAAGGTAAACTAAAAAGGTCCTCTAGTATATGCTGCTAAAGCAGTGAGCACAAACAGAAGAAAACATAGCTCATGATATCTATAGATCAGTGATTTTCAAACTTGCTTTTCATATGCAGACACCGAAACATTTTCAAACAGAGTGCAGACCCTTTTGGAAAATTTAAACATAGTCTGTGGAGCCCTGTATTGAACCTGGAATCCTGGTTGAAAAAACCACTGCTATGGATATAATGGCCAGATTCTGAGCTGGTGTACGTCTATGTAGCTCCTCTGAAGGCATGAGAGCTATGTTGGTTTCTCTGAGCTGAGGCTCTAGCTCCAGGGTGGCAATAATTTTCACAGAGGGGCCACTCCATGAGTTTTGGTACTTGTCACTGGCCGGCTATGGGTCCTCCAGAAGGGTTGGAACCTCCAGAAGGGGGGGGGGGCATCTGGGGGCTACAGAGAGAAACAAATAGTGCATGTGTGTGTGTGTGAGAGAGAGCGAAAGAGAAACTGTGTGTGAGAGACAGACTTTGTGACACAGATTGTGTGTGTGCTGCACTGTGTGCGTGACACCCACTGGTTATGTGTGACAGTAACACAGAGTGTGCACGCTGGTTGCTGCTGGTAAGGTTCTGAAAGAAGCTATCCTCTGTCTCTTTAAGGGAACTCTGTCCTGCTTTCTTGTTTTTCCCTTCCCCTGCTCTGCACTCCTGGGTCTCTTACCACCCATGCTTCAGACTGGAGCAGCTCTACTCTATGTCTCCAGCTCCCCGATCCCTGCTCTGTAGAGATGGGATACAGGGGCAGGGGAGCACCCTGACTTCATCCTTATCTCCTTCCCTTCTGCACAGCTAGCAGAGGAATCCTAGGAGCAGCAAGTGGGTTGAGGGGCAGCTGAACCTATGCTCCTGGCTGTAGGTATGTATGCTCAGCAAATCAGCTGGGCATGCTGGAGAGATGTACTTGGAAGATAGGATCTGGCCCCCAGGCATGATTTTGCCTGCCCCACCTGCTCTAGCTGAACAATGCAGCACTGCCACCAGCTTTATACCAAAGTGTAAAAACTGACCAAAGAAATTGGAATGTTTATGTGCACTTAACCAGGAAATCCGTTAGTTGACAACCACACAATTCAGCATGTTTGTCAATAAAGTCAGGCTTTATATGGTTCGGGTGGAAAAATGCAACATAGCCAGTAGCCTGGCCCAAACATTTGCTTTGAAAAGAAGGGTTTCCAAGCTCAACCTGAAATTTCCTGGGTTCAGTGTAAAATGTTGTGCAGGACCAAAGAAATATTTACTGGGTTGTAGGGAGTAGGGAGGAGATGTGAGCTCTGAATATGTTTCAAGTCAGCCTGGGAGGTCTTTTTTGTTTTTAAATATTTGCATTTCCTCAAGCAATTTTTATGTGCAAGAGAGACACTGGAAAGGGAGAAAATGACTCCGTCAGTAGATTTCAGCTGGGCTGCTTCCTGGCCTGATCCAGTGAGGCTGTACTGTTTGCATCTTTCTCCACAATGCTTTTCTTAAACACATTTTCTTTCCACCGCATCTGATGAATTGATACAGCAGGGTCTTGCCTCATGTTTCTCAGCCCTTTTTTGGTAAAACAAAGAGTTTCTGGATTGAGCAATGGTTTCCTTTCTGTGGCCACTGACAAGAGAAGTGCTAAAGAACAGCATCAGATGTACAGTGGGAGGCAGAGTCTGTGGGCATGGGTGTAAATCAATTGGCAGTCATACCTATTAGCTGCACAAAGAGCAGGTGATTGGCAGTTGTGCCACAGTCTGCTAGAGATCATTGTCTGGATGAGAAAACTATCACCTGGCTCAGGAGTGGCAGCAACAGGTTAAAAGAAATAGCCAATCATAATCCTGTTGAAAAAAGAGAGAACTTATATCTGCCAAAGGAGCTTGGGCATGGGGGCAGGGGAGAAATTAATGTCTCTGAGTCAGAAAGACTGAGAACAACTGAAATGCTACTACAGGGGTTGCCAGACTCCTCTTTGCCTAGAGAGATAATATTGCACATGCAGTTTAACCAGAGAATTGCCAAGAATCCTCTTGCAGATGCTGTAGAGCTGCTTTCCGATACAAGAATGTACTCTGAACCCAGTGCTCAGACTCCCTCTGGCCTTCTTATCTGCTGACTATACCAGGGGACCCTAGAGTGAGGTGTTAGGTCTCAAAACCAGACAGGAACTGCAGAATCAATGCTCTACATAAAACAACAATTACAAAGTGGCCTACAGCTCCCTCCACAGAATCAGGCAAATCATGCAAAGTGCAGCAAAGAATCTAACTGGGCAAAAACAGCAGAGAGGAGGTTGGGGGAAGCAGAGATGATCCCTGGGGTAAAATATGATAGGATGCGTAGTCTGGGTCAGGGGGTAAAAGAGTAAGTGACAATGTACTAAAGGAATGCTCAGATGTATTCAGATAGTTAAATACAGAAATGCACTAACCTAATAGAAATGTGAAGAACTGAGTTGTGTTCACTATAATGGTGCAGCCACCCTCAGTGAGGAGGAATCTCCTTGGCTCTTGGAATACCCCCGCCCCACACACAGTCATATGCATTCTGTCTGAAGGGCTGGAAAGCAAAGGTATAAAACAAGAGAATGGAAGGGAAAAGAGAGCAGCCTGAGTCCCCTTTACATAAGGCTCCAGGAGGTAAAGGGGCCTTACAGTGCATTTAAAGCACAGTTACATCCACTTTACAGCCCTTTCACATTGCTGAGGTGGCATAAAGGGGCATTGGTATAAATAAGAACCAGAACCAATGTAGCTGCAGTGTCTATGAACAAGAAAGCTGCTGTTCAAGGAATCTGAGCCAGGCAGCAGAAAAGAGCTTAAAAAATGTAAACCTCTCTAGCTGTCTTAGGTTTCTGCTGGTCACATGATTCTAGTAAGCTTGGAACAGGGCTTTTGCATCACTGGGGAAGCAGGATTCTACAAAAGAAGGCACTCTATGGGAAAAAAAATAAGTACTGTGGATAGCACCCATATAGATTTCTACCAAATATTTTGGTAAATCTCCATCCTTAATGCCTCTTAGGGAGGAGGATCAGCTGGAAGCTCAGTGGATAACTTCTTGGCTATGCCCAAGTTTGGATATGATTACAGAAATTTTTGAACGTCCAGTTATGGAGTATTGCAGACTTTCAAATGCAGCCTCAACTTTGCAGCCCTCAGATTCAAAGTTCAATTTTTAGGCACACACTATTAGAACCCCATATTTTTGTTTAACCTGAAAAGTTGGATTGGCATGTGCAAGCTCTATCTATCCATGCAAATTTGCAACTCTGATCTCGAACTCATCTAGTGGGTGCTAAAAACTGGCCTTTAGGGAATGAAAATAGTTGGGACACAGAGGTATCCAAATTTGGAAAATTCCTGGTGGCCACCATAAACAATTTTTGGCCATGAAAGCCACTGAGAGGGGAGACTGTGCTCTGGATTGCTCACCTCCAGATGTTAGGTTAACCAGACATTGCAGTACATTTTTAGTGGAGGCTATTTGCACTGTTCAGCTTGAAAAATGGTGCAGCTCCCGTGTGTGTGTGTGTCAAGCATGCAGTTACAATGATGGAGGAGTGAGGGGCTGAACCTGAGGGAGTCAGAATGAAGGAGCTGGTTAAAACCCTTTGACCCCACTCTGTCAAGATAATTTTCCTCTGAATCAGACCTGTCTTTCTGTCATCTGAGATACCTCCAGAGTGCCTGTCTCCACAGTATTTAAGTGCTATGCAATGATTAAAAAGTATGGAACATGCCCGTAAAGGGAACCAGTCTCAGTAGCTCCTTTCTTGCCCAAGAGATGAAGCACTGATTTAGAGGAGAAGGCAAAAGGACTATTAGCATATACTCAAATGGGTGATGAAGATGAGCCCACAACTCTGGTGTCTAGGGAAACCTGGTGCAAAAACAGGGACAAAGGGGCAACAGGAGGAAGGAACAGGAACCAGCTGTATGAACAAATGCAATGATGGATGACTAAGTGCCAACAGAAGGCAAAAATGTGGTTGAGTTTGCACAGTTGTAACTATTAAAGTATTTTTTTAAAATTCTTTGTGGTAGTTTCTCTTAGTCCTTCCTTATACAAACCCTTGATTTTCACTTGCTAGATGCTTGGATGCACCTGTCATACCCCGCAAAAAAGGGCATTTTCAGTTCTTACATGCTAGGCAACCTTTCCACTGATCAAAACACAGCTGTACATGCTTGCTTGATCTGTTAATGAGTGCCACAACTCTGATCATATCTGTCTATACCTGAGAAAATAAATAAAAGTAGTATAGGAGATATTGCATGTGTATGCAAATCCAGGAGGCAAAAATGTCTTGTAATAGGACAAGGTTTTCATTTGCCAAAACTAACCAAACTACCTGAATAGAATAATCAAACACATATGACCTGTATTCAGAATACTGCTATTGTAGTGACTTCAATGCATTCTTCATGCATTGTTTTAAGACTTTTTTAAATAAAAATGCAACCTTTGAAAATGCATTTTGATTTTTCTAACGCATGCTAATTGAATCACCTGATCTCAGGACAGCTGCCTTCCTCTCGCTATGCTAAGTTGTTTCTATTGCTTTCCACATGTGGGCATAACATGGGGACAGTCCATAGGGCCACATGAATTAGCAGTCACTGGACACAGAACATAGGTTTTTAAGACAGCAAAGACCAGAAGTTACTATCTGATTCATATATTGCTTTCCATATAAGACAGCGATCAGAATATTTCCTGGTCGAGCTCCATCTCTACTGAAAGGCATATAATCAGCATTACCACCATACAAAGAAGCTGACCAAAAATTGAGTGTCTTATTACATTAACAAATTTAAAATTAAAATTTAATTCTTTCTCCTGGTCTCCCTCTCCTCCCATCTTATCTGGTCAGATCTGGCAAGCATGAAAGTCCTGCTTGAGGAAAGCACCTACACATGTGACTCGTCAAATTGAAACTACTCCCATATTTATGGTTAAGCAGCTGTTTGAGTTCTTTGTTAACCTGGAGAGATCTAGATAATTAACTGCCTGATCAAAAGCCAAAAGGCAACGGAAATCTTTTCTCTAACTTCAGAAGGCTTTGGATCAGGGCGTAAATGGGAAAAAGTTTGCATAATAAAATCACCCCCATTACATAAATACCACCACCACCAATACATACATAACTACAATAGTATTATTCTTAATTCTAACAATATGTATTGTTATTTAACAATACCTGCCAGATGGCTAACACACTGGTGAATCATGTCTGGAATGCAGGCCACTTACTGCCCACACATGACCTATTGTCTATATTAAACAGTTTTGAAATCCTGACCATTGGAAATAATTGGCTTAGTACCTGGACAGTATGGTGAGGAGAATATTGGAGCTTATTATTTCATTTTACAAAATTTATTTACACAAAAGAAAGTGGCATCCAACTAGGCTGCACCTGATGTGGTTTTGTTTTCATTTATAACATTTTTAGTCTGAATTCCCCCAAATTTGGAAGTGACTATGAATGATTTGGGGTTTCTGAGCAGATAACAGTGACTGATTCTGCATACAGCATTGTGTTTTCTGTTAGAAAAGAATTACACTTTACTGACAGTTCACTCTTGTGCAGAAGCCCCTAGGAATCATTTACCATTTGTTCCTTTTGACTTTCTAAGGATTTGATTCTTTATGATGACCTGTTCTATTTATTCCTTCTGAAGCATTTGGCACTGGCCTGCTATCAGGAGTATACAGCACCCCCCGACTGATCTGACTTCTTTTCTCCTCTCTTTATGTAGTAGGTAGTCCATTGGGGCCGACGATGATGTCTTGAGCTTGCACAGGCTCGTTGGTGGTGGACTTGCATGTGGCTGAGGAGACCAAGGTTTGAAGGGCATGGGCGTTCACAGTGGGGGCAAGGGAATCGTCCTGGCTCTGTTGGTGCAGCTGCTGCTGTTGCTTTCTTCCTCTCATGAGCATCAATGAGGCGTACGTGTTGCTGCTCTTCAAAGTTGTCATACGCGTGTCGTACGAGAGCACGCCAGCCTGTTCGGTCTTTCACATGCTGCTCTGCATGCTGCTCTCTGATCTGGTTTTCAACCAGTATGAGCAATGTTGGCCTTCACGCAGATTTATATCTCTTACGAGGCCTACCTTGATTCCTTTTGCCCTGGGAGAGTTCACCATAGAGGAGCTGCTTAGGGATTCTTGACTCCTCCATTCATATGACATGCCCTGTCCAGCGAAGCTGGGCTTTCAGAATCATGGCTTCAATGCTCGTGAGTGTATGGGGTGTCCAGGGAGGGGTAGCACCTCTGGTGTGGGGACCTGTCATGTCTCTTTGGGGGCAGTTTGTGCAACTTTGGTCCCCACCTGGCACCCAGCTCTCACCTGTGGATCCAAGAAGCTGTAGCATGCAGTGGCCACACCCTGATAAACCGCGTCGACAGGCGGGCTAAACTAGGTGAGGGTTGCCGGCAGGTCTGAAACCTGCAGTGAGATAGGGAATTGCCTATCCCAGCATGCAAAGCCAGCCCCGGCAGATTAGATGGATGAGATCAACAGCAAGATCCAATGACCAGGAAGGAGGTTCTGCAATGCTCTGTGGAGAGCAAAGGGCATGAGAAGGCACCAAAGATGGCATGGCCACCCACTGCGGCCTAGGAAGTCCCAGCCATGACGACTTTTCGTACCACTGGAACCAGGCTTCTGAGGTCAAGAGAGTGGAACTGCCCCCATGCAACGGCTTTTCCACTTTAAACATTCTCCCACACAGGTTCTTTGCACATTCTCTCTTGTTGTATACTACTGATAATGGGCTATTTCCACCCTGACTGAATAGACCTTGTCAGCTGTGGTCCTCCCTTTTTCTGGGACCCCCCCGCCTTTAAATACTCCTCTGAAAACCCCACCACCACTCATGCATCTGATGAAGCAAGTCTTTGCCCACAAAAGCTGATGCTCCAAAATACCTGTTAGTCTGTAAGGTGATACAGGTGACACAGCCGTATTTAGTCTGTATCTTTGAGGCCTTGTTGGCCTCAAAGATACAGACTAAATATGGCTCCCTCTCTGATACTTATACAAATTGTGATTTTTCTAGCTTGCTACTGCACTTCAGTTGTTGAAAGAGATGATAGTGCCTGCCTGCTTCCTTCTCTGTGTGCACGAGGAAGTTAGATGAAAAAATGTGAATCTTTTTTGAAGGCATGTTGCCAAGCAAGAAATTCGGTCTGTCTGTCTGTCTGTCTGTCTGTCTGTCTTAGATTCTTCCAAGTCACCTATCAAACTGGTATTTACAGCTACAATTGCTGGTGATGCACATGGCATACATTCAGAGAAATACGTGCATGTTTATGTTGGACATGGAGTGAAAAATTAATAGTTGCTTGGCTGATGGTATGATGAGATTTTTGATCTTTCACAGCTTCACAGATTTTCTCATTTTTAAGCCTAATAACCTTGACAATGCCTCTTGTTAAGCAATAATTATTGAATAAAAGCAATCAAGTTCAACTACCATGCTGGATGCATATAGGGTTGATTCTATGCCTACAAAAATCACATTATTTTCAATGGTTGTAGATCAGGTTTATAGTGTTCATATAAACAGTACTTAGTGGTAATGCAATAAATTCCTTGATAATGATTATTCATATAAACCTCATTAAGGCATATTTCTTGAGGAAAACTTAGTGGAATAAATGTTGATTATACATCCTCACTTCTTCATTGAAGTCTTGATTTGGGCCAATATAAACACATACTTAATTTAAGGCACTTACTTAAGTCTCAGTGAGTTTGAAGAGATAAACACATGATCTTAAAGATAAGCAAAGGCTAAAGCGATAGTCTGAACAGGGAAGCTTTCCTGAGCTGGAACTAAATAAGGACACGTTCTTGTTCTACCACAGACTACTGGGCTTGTTGATGGAAGAAGCTGGAAGCTGTAGAGGTGGGAGATCCTCAGGAAGATTGGAGTATAATACAAAGACTTCTGGGAGCCATCAGAGAAACTTGGAACTTGGGGTGTTAGACCCTGGAAAGAAAGGCCTGGGACTGACTTAATAAGGAGGTAAATAGATGGACTGGAAGGACCTGGTGGGAAACTTGAAATGCTGTGGTCTGGGCTGTGCCAGACATCAGACCAGTTGGTCATAATAGTCCTTTTATCTGACTTTAATGTCTATTAACCTAACCCTTGGTTGTATAATCCTGACAGTGGGTTCCCAACATTTGCACTTCTACAATAATAAGTATCAGTAACTGATAACTAGCTAACAAGGGTTTCAATGAATTTATCATAAGGCCACTTCCTGCATGACTCCTCATGCCAGTGCCTGCTTCAGTTCTCCCCTTCCGTAACTCACATGCCCCTTTTATCCCTAAGCAATCCTTCTCTGGCGCTGTTTGGTTAAATTAACACACATTTAAACTAAGTGTCAGAGAGGGAGCCCTGTGAGTCTGTATTCTACCAAAACAAAAAAGCAGTCATGTGGCACTTTAAAGACTAACAAAATAATTTGTATTCTACTCTGGTCTTCCTGGGGATCTCCTCCCTCTACAGCTTCCAGCCACTCCTTATTGGGAATCTGCTGATCCCAGCTCAGATGTGCTTCCTTAGTAACTATCCAGAGTTGGCTGGCCTGAAGCCTCTAGCTCTGAAAAAGCCAAGCCGCCCTGTGATAGTACATGTATCAGTTGCATCACCTCTTGTCTTGTGAGGTAGGGAACTTGGGGACAGAGGCACTTACGATATGGTACCTTTCCTTGCAGTTTACCTGCTAACCCTTCAATCCTCTTTGTGTGTCTTAGCAACGAAGGGTCCTGTGGCACCTTATAGACTAACAGAAAAGTTTTGAGCATGAGCTTTCGTGAGCACAGGTCTGTGCTCACGAAAGCTCATGCTCAAAACTTTTCTGTTAGTCTATAAGGTGCCACAGGACCCATCGTTGCTGCTACAGATCCAGACTAACACGGCTACCCCTCCGATACTTTGTGTGTCTTATCTATGATTTTTACTCTTCTTGTGTACCAAACCACTGTGGGGAGCATTTGGGCCTAGAACAGTGTGTGTGTCTAGTCTTCATTCATCTCCACCCTACAATAACAGGATAGTCAATGAAAGAAACAATGAGGTGGTGCTGGTGGTGGGTAAATTATCACAGGCGTACTGAAATCAGCAACTGAGGTCAACGGACTTGTGACAGTTTACACCATGGCCCAGACAATAACAGAAGAAACAACAAAGCACTTGAGCACATTCTTGGCACTAAGCACATTTCTAAATTCCGTTCTCTTTTAGTTTATGTTTAAGTGCTTTGCTGAGTCAGGGCGGCACAGTCAAACCTGAGAGAGGTGGAGGGGGCTGCACAATAAAAGGAGACTATGTGGGCAGGTTTCATCCCATAATTTCACTCCTAAATTTGCTAATCAGGTCACTTGAACTCAGCAGCTAACTCATCAGAGTTTCTTACTGCGGTCTAAATTCAGGCAAATATTTTCCTATTTACCCTTAAAATATTCGGAAACCTCTGATTTATTCCTCACAGGACACTCTCAGCCATGCACACAGTCACTCAGTTCTGGTGGTAATGTGCTGTGCCAGAAAAATCAGCCACACAATGCTATTTGGTTGTGCTACACAGCCTGATGTTGCTGGAATAGGCAGCTCACTGTGGCTGCTGAAATGATAACATAACTGTCTGCCTGAATGATAGTTTTGATAATATTTAAAATTACTGGCTCCTTACGATAATTATATTGTGAATAGGATATATCAGCCACAAACTACCTTGCCAACTCAAGAGGAAAAGAGACAAACTTAAAATGCCAGATGAAATAATAATAATAATAATAATAATAATAATAATAATAAATTTAGTAACTCTGGGGAAAAAAGCTTATTTATGAGCAAAAATTCTGAGAGTCTCATTCCCTGCTGCATTACTCCATTAAAATCAATAGAATTGCACCATCATAAAAATAGAGTAACAAAAGGAGGAATTTTTAATTAAACAGTGATTGCTGCGGCATAGACCATAATCCAGTTGTGCACTTTGGTAAGTGGGTTTATGCATGGTCTATAAATGCAGTGTATAAGATATTAAAAATAATCATTTGGTTTCAAATTAAAGTTTCAAAATACATGACAAATTCTTGACCCAGCCTGTAAAAATCCCCAAGTCACGAGCCAGTAGGATAAAAAAAATTTAAGTGGGGGGAAAAAAAGGCTTGTTGATGAGTTTGCTACACTGTTAAAATGTTTAACCACAGCCTGGAGCTACAGCAGGCATTATATCTGATGTTGCTGTTTATTAGAGTGCCTGGAAAGAATTCACCAAATGAGAGTTGGAATATTTTCAGTTTGTTTTTGCAGGAGATGCACCAACTATCTAAATGTAAAATAAGATCAGTTCCTTAGAGCTCAAATTATGCAAGCAGACTGGAGTGGGTTATACTGGGGGCAAGGAATAAAAGACAATTGAAAGTTGTATTTTGCTCCTATTTCAGATTAAAGTTTCTCTGGGTTATATTCCTAACCAAAATACTCAATAGCCAATGATACAAGAAAATGGGTTAAAGAGAAATAAATATGACCCCTGGTGACTTTCCCAAAACTAAATGAGGGAAGGGAAAAGGCAAGATAACACCAAACCTACAGCCCACTCTGAACCCATGCTTTGAACACATGGCCTGAATAAAAGTCAGAAAGCCTTGTTCTGCTTTTGGCTGTGGTTAGGGGTATGTTATCCAGACAGCATGCAGTGGACTTGCGGGTTTCAATTGTCTACAGCATTCCAAAATACTTTGTCCTCCTGCGAGATTGTCTGTGCATATTTTCAACAGACATGAAGCAAATCAAATGACTTACATTGCAGGATAAATACCTTCTACTTACTTAGAGACATTTCACTCTGGCTAGTTGTTAGTCATTGGCTGTTGCAATTTATTTAGGCTGTGCTAATGACATGACCATTTCACACAGTCCAATGTCAGCAGTACACTAGGAAAAATCCTGCCTCATCCCTCTTGCTTGTGGAGAGCTCCAGATGCTGTTGAAAGGCCTCTGCTCTCAGGAGAACAGTTGGGGACCCTATGACGGGTGGGGACTGGCCCACAGTGGTTTTCTCTGTATCTGTGCACATTGTGGTTTGGAGATAACCCAAAGCAGGACTGTCATGCATGACTGGGCAGCCAATGCCCTCCGTGAGGGGCAGAAGGTGCACTGGTAATAGGAGCTTCTGTAACCTCTGGGCTACGTCTACACGTGAAGCCTACATCGAAATAGGCTATTTCGATGAATAACGTCTACACGTCCTCCAGGGCTGGCAACGTCGATGTTCAACTTCAACGTTGCGCGGCACCACATCGAAATAGGAGCTGCGAGGGAACGTCTACACGCCAAAGTAGCACACATCGAAATAAGGGTGCCAGGCACAGCTGCAGACAGGGTCACAGGGCGGACTCAACAGCAAGCCGCTCCCTTAAAGGGCCCCTCCCAGACACAGTTGCACTAAACAACACAAAATACACAGAGCCGACAACTGGTTGCAGACCCTGTGCCTGCAGCATGGATCCCCAGCTGCCGCAGCAGCAGCCAGAAGCCCTGGGCTAAGGGCTGCTGCCCACGGTGACCATAGAGCGTCTCTCAACCCCTCAGCTGATGGTCGCCATGGCGGACCCCGCTATTTCGAAGTTGCGGGACGCGCAACGACTACACGGTCCCTACTTCGACGTTGAACGTCGAAGTAGGGCGCTATTCCTATCCCCTTATGGCGTTAGCGACTTCGATGTCTCGCCGCCTAACGTCGAAGTTAACTTCGAAATAGCGCCCGGCGCGTGTAGCCGTGACGGGCGCTATTTCGAAGTTAGTGCCGCTACTTCGAAGTAGCGTGCACGTGTAGACACGGCTCTGGGTTGCAATGACAGCTGAGAAGCAGCCCAAGGGGTGAGTAGAAGAATTTATTAGCCTTCTTCACAAGAAAAGCATAGCTTAGAAACTTCAAACTCTGCAACGTCCATGGAACTACATTCCTCTATCACAGTTTCTCCCCTCATTGTGGATGTTATACCCGAGAGCAATGTCTTGTCTTAAATTAGCCCATTAGATCGTCAGGACCAGGAGCTAGTCTTCTTATACAGTGGTACTAACACAACAAGCCCCCAAACACAAGTAGGACTTTCTCTTATTACTGGGATAAAAATAATATTAATATAGTTAATTACACAGTTCCACGCCCATAGTATTTGACTGGGAAAGATTCAGTCCCAAATAATAATATTTGCAGAGAATATTAAATCTTTCTTAAAATAGTCCATACACATAATGGATTAATATGATGGACCACACTGCCTAGAACTTGCATGAATCATGGCATTCCATGATTCATTATGCCTTATTTATTGCATGTGTAATTAGGCACCTCTTAGCTGAACCCAGCTCTCCAGAAATAATACTTAGAACTTATATAGTGCTTTTCATCTTCAAAGTGCTTTACAAACATTAGCTAATTAACAACATAAGCCCTGGAAGGCCAGTGTACTTACCCACTCTGCTGCATAGCCCTTGTGTAAGTCACATGTTGATGCTTTAAAATGTAAAAGGCATTTTGGGGAAGGAGAAGGTTGCTGGATTTTTTTCAGTTAAACATTGTAAGTGTCTGTACATATAAAATAACTCAAGAAGTGATGAAATCTGCCGAGTACTTCTCTTCTGTGTTACTATTTATTGCTCTTAGTCAATGGTAGAAAGAAATAGCTACCAAAAATGAAGGAAAGCATGTACTTTGTAGACACCTCTGGTTATTCTTACAGACTCTATTCATTCCACAGCTTTCTCTGGCCTGCTGAGTCTTTTGGAACCCTGGTTTCCTTGAGAGTCAGTTGTCTTTCTGAGGCCACTTAAGCCCACATTGGCTATGTCTACACCAGCTCCAGAACATTGAAAGGGGCATGATAATGAACCTAAATGAAAGATGCTAATGAGGCATTGCCATGAATATGCAGTGCCTCATTAGCATAATAGTGGCCGCATCACTTCAAAAGTGCCACCTTCAGTCGTGTGTGACTCGTCTACACGGGATCCTTATCAAAAGGACCCTGCACACTTCAAAATCCCCTTACCACTATAACCAAATAAGATGGGTTGCAGAGCATCTACACACTCTTTTTTCTGAAAGATTCTTTTGGAAGGAGGTGCTTCTCCTGATGCAGGAGCAGAAGAGTGCTTTTGAAAGAACATCCATGTTCTTTCAATTTTCTTTCAAAAGAGCAAGTTTTGTGTGTAGACACTCTGTGGGATCTTTTGAAAGAGCTCCTTCTTTTGAAAAATCTTTCTAAAGAACTTGGTAGTGTAGATATGGCCAACATGATTTAATGAAATATTTTTGCAGGTCCTAGTACATTTCAGATTTCACATTTCTTGGATGACTGATAGGCATACTGATATTAATCATGCTGAAATGGGGTAGAGTATTTCTGGCTTATTTCTGAATAAAAATGTATTCCTGTGTAGTATACAGTGGTATAGCTTGTACTGCAGAATACTTAGCCCCACAATCAGTTTCCTAATTTTAGTGATATATAGACACATGGAAGTCAAAGCAAAAAAGGAACAAATGATCTACAATCCCATTCAGTTTTAGTGATCAATCTTTCTATTTGTGTGTCCATTTCAATGATCATTTTTGCAAATTCAGAATGATTATGTGTTGTCTGAGCATGAAAATGGGTTTACTTAAGGGGCATTCAGCCACCAGTTAAAAGACCAGATGACTTCATGGCAGCATCTGTCTTCCCATTCCAAACAATGCCTCTTGGTGTTCAGTTGTGGCTTTTATTGTAACAAATGGTAGAGAATTTGCAGGCCAGTGACAAACATATAAAGCAAAGAAGAGAGAGCTGGCAAAATACTATACATCCTCAAGTCTGCACACAAAACACCTCAAACAAGGACATGATTCAGAGTGATTAGCTGTCTAGTGACAATCTGTACTGTAAGTGACAATGAGGTACACTGAAGACCTGAAAGTGGAACACGAGGTACTAGGTTAGACTCAGCAGGTCTTTGCCCTTGCTCAGTTTAGCTTGAATCCTGAAGGCCAACAATGCCATCGGAAAAATGGGCATATGAGATTCCATCCCAAACATGAGGTCTAATTAAAATTGTTACCATTCTAAAATGCTAAATGTAGAACAGAACTGTCAAAAATTGTTACCTGAAGCATGAATCTAATTTTCCATTCTTATTTCTGGAATATTACATTTTAATTTGCCTAAGCAAGTATTGAATAAAGTTGGTATTGCAAAGACAGGGAGGTACCATTGGTTACACTCGTGTTCAGTAAAACCTGTTATGCTGATGAATCAATTATGAGATTCAAATGACACACTCTCCAAATCATCTCTTACCATCACACTCCATAGGATCATAGAAGGCGCTGTAAAACTCCACCAAACAGCAGTGTTCCCTAAAATATTTACAAATGCAGCCTTTTACTGCTTTCCTGTTTATAGGTTAGAATTACATGGATCTGGAGTGAAGAATAAAGAAGACTTTATAAATCAAAGGCTACACAAAGTTCCATGAAGTGAATTCAGCTAAGCAAAGATGGGGAAAATAATTCTGTTATTTGCAAAAGGGTCATTTAAATCTTGTCAATAATGTGCCTAGCATGATGCTTCTACTTACTTCTGAATGATTTGCTGCTAAATATATATATTATTTTCTAAATGTAGAACACATGCTTTAGGACTTGGAACACAATCTGTATTTCTTTTGTTGTTGTTTGTTTGTTTTCTTGGGAAATATAGAGAATTAGTTCATATGCCTCAGTCCCTTTAGAATTTTACAACTTTTTTCCAGCCATGCTGCCTAAAAATAGGGTACTATATACTGCAAAGTCATACTAATGAAGAAGGTGATTATAATAAAGCTGAAATAACTGGCTTCTTTCTGAGCTTTTAGAGAGTTAACATTTGGTAACGCTAACAGGTCTTTATTGAACAGTAACTGAGAGGTAGCTGTGTTAGTCCATACTCCAACAAAACAAAGCAGCAGAAATGTAGCACTTTAAAGACTAACAAGATGATTTATTAGGTAATGAGCTTTCGTTGGTCAGACCCACTTCTTCAGATCAATTTCATTTCCAATACAGACCGACATATATAAGTACAGGGGACCAAGAAGAAAAAAAAATGCAATAAAAAACTGACAAATCAAATTGGATAGAAGAAAGGGGGAGAGGAGTCGGGGGGGGGAGTGCGGGGGGAGGCGGGATGTTAATTGTCTCTATTGATCTAACTACAGCATAAGCCAGTGATGATGGCTATTCTCCACCTTCCCTCTAACAGTAAAACAGCTGTGGACTAGTTTAACATTAACTACTACTTTTGCTGTTGTCACTGTGATGTGACCCATATTTCTCCCTTAAATGGGGTGCTCTGTTGATGAACTTTTGAAAATAGTTGCCTCTAGACATACTGGTTTTCCTTTAGTGCATTTAACCTGAAAAGCCAGAATCGAGAAAGGAAAACTAGACTTCACACTGGAAGGTAACTGAGCCTGTTATTTATATGAGCATTGTTTTGATACATTGCACTACTTTCACCATATGCAGCTGATGCTTCCACATCACTCACTTGAATAGTTTAACCAAGTGTCTTTTGGATTTTGGTATCATCAAAATGATAATGACATAGGTTAAGGTAAGATTCTGCAAGGACTTCCCTACATCTCCCTCCCTTCTCATCTAATCTATCTGTCCATCCACCTAAACAGAATTAGGAGGAACTTCTTTCATAAGAACTCTGTTCTTCAGTGCCCTGTCTTGGTAACAGCTTCTTGCACTGCATGGCATTGTAAAGACAGGTGGGTATTTGATAGTACCGTTTGATCCAGGAACATTATTGCTATCTTGTGGTGAGAGATTTTGGGGTACCTTTCAGAAAAGATGCATGGAGGACTTCATCTTCTTGTTTAAAATTACAGGATTGTTAGGAACCCAAATAAAAAGTGACAACCCCAATTTAAAAAGTCTTACGTAATAAGAGAGCATTTGTTGAGACAAACCCAGACAGACTTCTCTTACACCTGCCAGAGACAGTCTGACTCCCTCAGCCATGGTTCAGTTCTCATCACCCCAACGTTTCTCTCACGAGCCACTGCTTCAGTTGAAAATACAAACCCAGTAACCCTTAGTCCACCACAGAGTGTGCAGACCCACAGAATTTCTGTTCTCTAGAGAAAATTCCTCTGGAACAAGACTGGGGCTTTAGTGGCATGTTCCCTTGTAACCATAGAATATTTAGGGATTTAGTCCCTTTCAAGTTGGTAGGCAAGCATGTAGCTGCATTGTCCTAGAAAATGACATGTTGCCACCTATCTCTTTGTCAACTCACTTCATATCCAGCTTAAAGGATAAAGGATAATTAGGGTTCGGTGGCTAGGACAACCTGACAAGAAAATGAAACAGAGAGAGAGAGACAGAGCGTGAGAGAGAGAGAGATGATGGCTGATCAACTTGGAAAAGGAGAGTGAAATAGCAAAAGAGAAAAAACATTCATTCAGAAAGCCCAGTTCTCCTCGTGCCCATTGGATGTTTATAAATGACACCTCTTCAGGAGTTGGTTTCAATAAATCTAAGGTCCCCCCTTAGCCCCATGGAATTTAATTCCCATCACACCAGGGGGCATGGGCAGTGACAGGGCTAGTACTGAACAGGTAACAAACGATGCATCCCACCATTTTGTTTCCTAAGAGGTGCATGAGTAAAGCAAAGTCTAGAGGGAGATGTTTACAGTGTTGGTTTTCAGTCACACTGGCATTTGCTGTGGCAACAATCCCGTCCCCAGCACTATTAAAGCTCATCCAGTCTTTGAGCAGTGGCCAGCTGGAACGCGGAGTGGTTAGTTCTAGTATGCACACCTGGCTGTTAGAACTAGACAGTTCAGGATGTGAAAACACTCACATTGGTCCTCCCATGCTGCCAGGGTGCACACAACCTTCCATTTTCATTTCTTTTACTCTCTCTCTACCACATTCAGGCTCTTTGGTAGAATGAAACAGACCTTTTCTATTCGATCCTTCTCCACCTGATTCTCCATTCGATCCTTCTCCTCCACACGGTGTAATAAATAAACCAAATAACAGAGGAGTAGCCCTGTTAGTCTGTATCCACCAAAACAACGAGCAGTCCTGTGGAACCTTATAGACTAACAGATTTTTTGGAGCATCAACTTTTGTGGGCAAAAACCTATGGAAAAAGACATGCATCTGATGAAGTGGCTCCTTGCCCACGAAAGCGGATTCTCCAAAAAATCTGTCTATAAGGTGCCACAGGACTTCTCATTGTAATAAGACAGTTACCCAACAGAGGAACCGCAGAAACTTTGGCTCTAAATCTTATCTAAGTACTTACATGGGCTCATTAGTGCAGCCTTTGGGCCTTCTCTCAGTTTTATCTCCCAGATTTATCCCCACAACAGATGTTTTTACCTACGGAAAATCAAGATACAATGTGATTACTCTGAAGTAGCTGGGAACAGAACTTAGCTTTCATGAACAATAATCACTCCTGCCCTACTTCACTTTGCCACTATGGTCTACTTTCCTTGAAGTTTCCTCTGGCAGGTGCTTTGAATGGACTTGAATGAAATAAGTGAAAAAAAGAAATCAGAGCCAACAGAGAAACCAAGCAATAAAAGTTATGCAGGTGCTTGTTGTTCAGTCTGACTGACTGTCACATCAGTGACAAGATGGAGCTCTTTATAAGCTAGCAGAGAGAAGACAATCCTGGAGAAAATGAGGGTTCAGAGGTTAAAATAGGCCAATCACCTTAACTTCTGTGCCAGGAAAGATAATGAAGCAAATAATTAAGGAATCCATCTGCAAACACCTAGAAAATAACAAGATGATAAGTAATAGCCAGCATGGATTTTTCAAGAACAAATCATCTTGAAGCAACCTGATAGCTTTCCTTGATTGGGTAACAAACCTTATAGATGTGGGGGAGTGCTAAATGTGGTATACCTAAACTGCAGTAAAGCGTTTGATACAGTCTCACATGAACTTCCTATCAATAAACTAGGGAAATAAAACGTAGATGGGGCCACCATAAGATAGTTGGACACCTGTTCCCAGAGATTAATTATCAATGGCTCACAGTGATGCTGGAAGGTCACAACAAGTGGGGATCTGCAGGGACAGTTTTGGGACTGTTCTGTTCAATATCTTCACGAATGATTTAGATCATGGTATAGAGAGTATTCTTATAAAATTTGTGGATGATACAAGCTCGTAGGGGTTGCAAGTGCTTTGGAGGATAGGATTACAATTCAAAATGATCACAACAAACTGGAGAAATGATCTGAGGAAAATAAGATGATGTTCAATAAGGACAAAGGCAAAGTATTCCACTTAGGGAGCAACAGTTTCATATGTACAAAATGGGAAGTCACTGTCTTGCAAGGAATACTGCAGCAAGAGATCTAGGATCATAACCAACCACAAGCTTACTATGAGTCACAAGTGTGACACTGTTGCAAAAGAAGTAAACATCATTCTTGAATGTATTAACAGGTGTGATGTAAGCAAGTCACACAAAGTCATTCTTCCACTCTACTCTATGCTATTAGGCCTCAACTGGAGTATTGTTTCCAGTTCTGGGCACCACATTTCAGGAAAGAGGTGGAGAAATTGGAGGAGGTCCAGAGAAGAGCAACAAAAATGATTAAAGAAGACTCAGAGGGGACATGATAACAGCTTTCAAGTACTTAAAAGGGTGTTACCAGGAGGAATAAGAAAATTATTCTCCTTTGCCTTTGATGACCGAACAAGAACCAATGGACATAAACTGAAGCAAAAGAGGCTTAGGTTGGACATTAGTAGTAGGCATCCTTCAGTCTGCATAGATTATGGATCGCGCCCTTTAAAGTTTCAATTGAGGACTTCATTTACAGTGCTTATTGTGACTATAAAGACCCACATGAGAGTGACAGTCCTTGCTGCATCTCTTGCAGATGTAGTGGGTGTCTGGCAAGTCCTTATTGTGCTTTCTGTGCGCTCGCTTCTCCTCTGCTAGCTGTCTGATCTTCAACTCGCCCTTCTGAAGGCCCTTGTGTAACCCCTGCCTCCATCTGCTGCGGTCGTCTGCTAGTTCTTCCCAGTTGTCCAGCTCGATGTCTACCTCTCTGAGGTCTCTCTTGCAGACATCTTTGTAACGCAACTGGGGGCGTCCGGGAGGTCTTTTGCCAGAGACTAGCTCACCATACAGGATGTCTTTTGGAATCCTTCCATCATTCATCCTGTGGACGTGGCCAAGCCAGTGGAGTTGACGCTGCCTGAGGAGGGTGTGCATGGTTGGGATTCCAGCTTGCTCGAGGACGGCGGTGTTGGTCACTCTGTCCTTCCATGATATTCCAAGGATGCGCCTGAGGCAGCGCAAGTGGAAGACATTCAGCCTCTTTTCCTGGCGGGCATACAGGGTCCAAGTCTCGCTGCCTTAAAGGAGGGTGCTGAGGATGCAGGCTCTGTAGACTTGCATTTTGGTGTGAGTGTACAGCTTGTTGTTATTCCACACTCTCTTGCTGAGTCTGGACAGAGTTGTGGCTGCTTTTCTGATCCTCCTATTTAGCTCAGTGTCCAATGACAGGGTGTCAGTGATGGTGGACCCGAGGTAAACGAACTTGTGGACGACCTCTAACATATAGTTGTCAATGCTGATTGATGGGGATTCAGCAACATCCTGACCGAGTACGTTCGTCTTCTTTAGGCTGATGGTAAGCCCAAAGTCCTTGCACGCTTTGGAGAACTGATCCAGCAGTTTCTGAAGCTGGTCTTCTGTGTGAGACACTACAGCAGCATTGTCTGCGAACAGCATAGAATCATAGAATCATAGAACACTAGGACCAGAAGGGGCCTCGAGAGGCCATCGAGTCCAGTCCCCTGCCCCGACGGCAGGACCGACCACTATCTACACCATCCCTGATAGACATCTATCTAATCTGTTCTTAAATATCTCCAGCAAGGTAGATTCCACAACCTCCCTTGGCAACTTATTCCAGTACTTGACCACCCTGACAGTTAGGAACTTTTTCCTAATGTCCAACCTAAACTTCTCTTGCTGCAGTTAAGTCCATTGCCTCTTGTTCTCTCCTCAGAGGCCAAGAAGAACAAGTTTTCTCCCTCCTCCTTATGACACCCTTTAAGATATCTGAAAACCGCTATCATGTCCCCCCTCAATCTTCTTTTTTCCAAGCTAAACAAGCCCAATTCTTTCAGCCTTTCTTCATAAGTCATGTTCTCCAGACTTTTTAGCATTCTAGTTGCTCTTCTCTGGACCTTCTCTAATTTCTCCACATCTTTCTTGAATTGGGGTGCCCAGAACTGGACACAATATTCCAGCTGAGGTCTAACCAGTGCAGAGTAGAGCTGTAGAATGATTTCTCGTGTCTTGTTCACAACACACCTGCTAATGCATCCCAGAATCATGTTTGCTTTTTTTGCAACAGCATCACACTGTTGACTCATATTTAACTTGTTATCTACTAGAACCCCTAGGTCCCTTTCTGCTGTACTCCTTCCTAGACAGTGTTTTCCCATTCTGTATGCGTGAAACAGATTATTCCTTCCTAAGTGCAGCACCTTACATTTATCTTTATTAAACTTCATCCAGCATGTCTCTGATGAGGACTTCTCGCACCTTAGACTTAGCTTTCAGCCTTGCAAGGTTAAACAGTTTCCCATCAGATCTTGTGTGCAGCAAGATGCCCTCTGTTGAAGATCCAAAGGCATGCTTCTGGAGGAGTTCGAAGAAGATCCCAAACAATGTCAGAGCAAGCACGCATCCTTGTCTGACGCCGCTCCTGATTCTGAAAGCATCTGATAATGCGCCATCATATTGGATGGTTCCTCTCATGTCTTCGTGGAATGACTGGATCATCTTGAGTAACCGTGGAGGACAGCCTATCTTGTGGAGCACTTTGAACAGACCACTCTGCTGATCAAGTCAAAAGCCTTGGTCAAGTCGATGAAGGCTATGTAGAGTGGCTTTCTCTGCTCCCTGCACTTCTCCTGCAGCTGCCTTAGAGAGAAGACCATGTCAACGGTAGACCTCTCTGTGCGGAATCCGCACTGCAATTCGGGGTACACCCTCTCAGCAATCTTCTGGAGTCTGCCAAGGATGACGCGAGCGAACAGTTTACCACTGACGCTTAGGAGACGGATTCCACGGTAGTTGTTGCAGTCGCTTCTGTCTCCTTTGTTTTTATACAACGTTACAATGTTAGTGTCGCGCATATCCTGTGGAACCTCACCCTCTTTCCAGCACAGGCACAGTAGCTCATGTAGGGGTTCCAGAAGTGTGTCCGTGGCACATTTGATTACCTCTGGTCGTATACCATCCTGACCAGGGGCCTTTCCTGCTGCAATGCTGTCGATGGCACTCTTCAGTTCATCCACAGTTGGTTCTTGATCCAGTTCGTCCATTACTGGTAGGAGCTCGATGGCATCGAGGGCTGCATCAACCACAAAGTTCTCGCGTGAGTACAGCTCGGAGTAGTGCTCAACCCAGTGCTCCATCTGTTTGGCTTTGTCAGCGATGACTTCACCAGATTTGGATTTCAGAGGTGCCATCTTGTTCTGGGTGGGTCCTAATGCCTTCTTCATACCCTCGTACATTCCTCTGAGATTACCAAAGTTGGCACAGGTCTGGATGCTGCTGCATAGCTGGAGCCAGTGGTTGTTGGCACAGCGCCTGGCTGTCTGCTGTACTGTTCTTCTGGCCACTCAAAGTGCTTGCTGGGTACTCTGGCTCGGTGAGCATTTGTACTCCAGGAGTGCAGCGCGCTTCTTTTCAATGACTGGAATCATCTCATCATAAGGTCGGACATTAGGAAAGCTTTCTAACTATTAGGGTTGTTAAGCACTGGAATAAATTGCCTGGGTGGGGGGCTAGTGTAGACATAGCTTTGGAGTGGTATCTTTCTGCTGTGTCTTGCAAACCAAAGCTTGTTGTCCTCAAGTCAGCAGAGGACCCCTTCCACTCATTCTGCTTCCTTATATTTTTAAATATATTCTCACTGGTCAATGTATGATTGCCATTTTATAGACCTATTTGTAAGGCAACTGCTTTTCTCAGGACTTTGTGTGTAAAGAATCAAATCAAATTTTAGGGCTTTTATTTTGGTCACTTGTGCTGACTTGCATCCTGCATGACCCATGAGGTCAGTGCTAGTGATGCCCATGGCTTCTAGAAAGCACTTTATTCCAGGAAGGTCAATTTAGAGTTCTGGCAAAATATATTTTATTATTGGGAGTCTCATGAAAGAACCAGGATTCGAGAATAGATAGTAGGAGTCATCTGGGTGATGAACCAGGGTTCGTTCTGTATAGTTTTCTAGAATGGGAGTTGGCTGGGGAGAGCATAAAGCTGGACATAAACTGGACAGCTTTTGCCTTGACATTTGAAAGAGTTTGCCTGTGACTCAGTAAAATTCTTGGAAGAGGTAATGGCATTTAAAACAATCCACAACTCCGGAAGACTCACTCTTGTGTAGAAGCAGGCTGAAACACATGTAATTTGAAGATTTATTAGTTCAATTACTGTTTTGGGGGCACAGGGGCACTAATAAATTATTAGCTATGCTATTGTGAAGCTGTTGAAGAAGGGAAGAAGGCTGGTGTCTTTCAAGGTACATAATCCATGCTACAGCTTAGTTCTGGTTGATGTATATTTACTTTTATTGTTTCCCTGTATAAGATTTCTGTTCTGTTAATATTTGCATGTATTGATGAAAAAAGATACTTTATGTTTTCCTGTTTGGTTGATGTGTATGTGGCCTTTAAGAAAAGGAGTTAGTTACTTTAGGGCCTATGTTGAGATGCCTTTGAGTCTATAAGAAATAATTGCAGAAGAATAGTTAGGGAAACACATTGAGTCTCATTCATCTCTGACCCTAGCTGAAACCTGTACTTACATTAGTGACATCAGCAACGTTACATGAAAGACCTTGAGTAAGAAGAGAATCACATACATTGCTTGACGAGGTAGAGTGAGTGGGTGCTGAGTACAACACAACAATTAATAAAGAAACTCTGAGCTATTTGTTTTATATTAAATTCGTACTAGTGGGTGAGAGCCAGAGCCCTACCACAGCACACACTTTATGTTGTCTCAGGGAAAGACAGAAAACTTTTAGATGGGTAGAAAGAGTCCTCCCAAAACCTGCAGTTAAAATATTCAATTGCATTGGGCCAAGTCACTTTGCTACATTGATTCATAATGAGTAGCTCCTCACTCTTTAAGATGTCCCCTGGGGCAACTGCTCACCATGAGAGAAGGTGGGAGAATCTGTTCTTTTGTCCCATGTAGCATGATCTACTATGAGTGTAAAATATTGTTACCCTTGTTATAAGAATGGTTTTTTTTTCAGTAAAAAGGTTTTTTTAACTGTATGTAAGACAAAAGGATAATACACATTAATGCCAAGAACTGTGTGAGAATTACATGAGCTGTTCACTACCACATGCTGCACTGGGAAATATACTTCCAGACACACCTTGCCAAAAAAAAAATAGATGGGGAACGATAAGAAATAACTTGCTTCATCTGATAATAAATTTGCTTTGCGGAAATACACCACAATGCATGAGAAAATACATTTTCCCAAGGCTTAAGATTACTTTTTTCCAATCAGCGTGAGATTAGACAGTTTTTCAAAGCAGCTGTGAATAGTATTCCTCTAACGAATAATGATAGTTTCTAAATACATGGGTTTTGCTTATGTCACAGATCATTTTTGAACACCAACACAGACAGCCTCAATGGTCCTGTTAACCTTCCCAATGTAAATACCATAGCAATTATTATAAAGAAAAATATTTACATGCTGGGAGATGAGAGACAACTGGTTGGAAAACGACTGCTTAGAGAAATAAAGGAGTCATCCAGTGAAAATCAGAAAAAGAAAAAGAAAAAGAGAAAGAGGGCTTCTTTAACAGACTCAAGTCTTGCAACTAACATAAAAGAGGAAGCTTTAAGGAAACTTATTAGCTTCTCCAAGTTCAGGTTCACAGAACATTAGTCATAAGGAAGTGAGACTAGGTTTAGAACATCATGCAACAGCCTTTTGAAATGCCTGCTCTCAGAGCTCAGACACACATGATTGGCTAGTTCTAAGAGCTCTTTACAGCCAGGGCATTAGTCATTAGCTTCTGCGTGCACCACACTGTTTCAAACAACATGCTCAACTTGGACCAAATTATGCATGTAGAAAAAAATTGCATATCACAGCACAGGAACTGATCCTACGAAGGGCAGACCTGTACAATACCAGGGCCATAGAAAAGGTGTTTGAACAAGTCAAAGGTCACAGCAAAATGAAAGCACGAGAGAGCCAATGTTGACAAATTTTGACTCTGGAACTAAAATTAGCCTACCCTCCTGAGTGAGTTATTAAAACCTTCCTGGTGCTTATAGTAAGAATATGGGGTGAACATAGTTGAGAATTTCTACTGTATTTCCATCTTAAATTATTGTAATTAGATTAAAGGTTCCCACAGACATGGATTTATTATAGTAATGTGCTACAAAGTTTAAGAAAAACATTTTGAATAGTCTGGTTTATAAATGTCTTCAAACCTAAGTCACTGACTGTATGGCCTTGAGATCACCACATATTTGGTTAAAGCTTAATAAATCTATGTTGGTTTTATTTCTTTCATAAGAGTAAGCCAGATCCTCAGCTGATGTGAATCAGAGGAGCTCCACAGACTTCAGTGAAGCTGCATAGATTTGTATTGGCCGAGTAAGTGTTTAAAGCAGATATGTTTGTTTAAAAAAAAAAGATATTAGAACCCAACATTTTCGCAGCAGTCTTAGATATATTGTCAATGAATAATGAAAATCAGGGTGAAAAGAAGCACCCTGCAGAGAAGAAATTCAGTTCTGCCATCTAAGTAGGAAATGTTTTATGAGTGAGTAATAATGCAGTTTATGGTTTTCTTGTAATGCATTGTCCTAACTTTAATCTTGAATCATTTATCAAGATTCTCTATTGTACAATTCTAATGAGTTGCTTTAAAAGAGCCATG
Source organism: Carettochelys insculpta (assembly GCF_033958435.1). Classification (NCBI taxonomy): domain Eukaryota; kingdom Metazoa; phylum Chordata; order Testudines; family Carettochelyidae; genus Carettochelys; species Carettochelys insculpta. The sequence continues at coordinate 15,044,928 of NC_134150.1, read as the reverse complement.
AAAATATAACCTGCTCCTTAAGCAACATCACCATTTCTTTTGAACCCTATCAGAAAAAAAAAACAAAAAAACAAAAAAACAAAAAGCCCAACAACAACAACAAAGCCCCCTCCATTCTTTACTGGAGATGAGATTGAGTTTGGACTCTGGTTCAGGTAAAGTATGCAGAAGTTTAGATGCTTGTCTGAATAATCCCAACTACTTGGATCAACTCCACTGAAGACAAATGGAATTAAGTCCATTTCCATGGAGGATATTTTTTTTCTTGCATCCATAAATATGGCGTAACACTTTATCATAAGTCATATCACTCGAATCTCAAACATATTTGATCACCCCCACTTCTTTGTGCCTGTAGTTGTTAATCCCCCATCCCTTAGTACAGTGGCTCTCAACCTGGAGTCTTTGGACCCCTGGGGTTCTATGAGGGTATTGTGTAGGTCTGTGAAAAAAATAAAAGAAAAATAAAAATCATCACAGAAAATAGAATTGGCTTTGAGGGGATTCATGAATGGTTTGGGGACGGGTGATTGGGGGTCTGCACTAGGGACACATTTAGGAACCCCCGCCACAGTACATAAACCTCCAACCAGCTCCGAAGGAAGTGTTGCACCTGCAGCAGCCTAGACGGATGGCTGGGGAAGCCTGGACAGTAACAGAGAGGTAGCTGTGTTAAGTCTGTACTCCAACTGAACAAAGCAACAGAAACGTAGTACTTTAACAAAATGATTTATTCGGTGATGAGCTTTCATGGGACAGACCCTCTTCTTTGATCAATTTCATTTCCAACCCAATCCAGTCAGTCTGTATTGGAAATGAAATTGATCTGAAGCAGTGGGTCTGTCCCAAGAAAGCTGATCACCGAATAAATCATTTTATTAGTTTTTAAAGTGCTACATTTCTGCTGCTTTTTTGTGGGGGAACCCTGGAACTAAAATGTTAGAGTTCAGTTTTCTCCATCCTTTGGTTAATTAGAACCCTATTTACATAACATGCACCAAAGTGTAAAGTACTGGAGAGAAGTCTGCAAAAATAATTAAGTGAAATATCCAGTAAAATCACTTTTATTTATATTTATATCTCAAAATATTTGGGAGTGAGGCAGGGGAAGAAATGTAAAGAGCAGCCTGGGGTATTCTGTTTGGCACATCTGTATTAGCCCCTTCTTTTGAAAAAAAAAGAAAAGGGGCCTTTTCCAAATGATCTTGGAAAGCGTCTACACACAAAAGTGCACTCTTTTGATCTGAAATCTAAAGAATGCAGCACTTTTTCCACTAATCCTCTTGCTCTCCAGGATGATGAAAAGCACCTTTCCCAAACGATTATTTCAGAAAAGAACATGTAGACACCCCGGGAGCACTTCTTTTGAAAGAGCAATCCTTATGGAGCCAGATTTTTCAGTCCCTGGTCTAGTCTTTCAAAAGTGCCTGGGACTGTGTGGACGTTTTCTATCGAAAGAGGGGATCAATTTGTTGATCACTTTTTTGTGTGTGGACATGCTGTTTAGAAAACTGCAATGTAGATGTAGCCTTTTGTTTTGGCTTTGGAGCTAAGAACAAGTGAAAGTTCTTGTTCTATTTTATATTGCATATATATTATATTGTATTATATTATATATATTGTATATTAGTTGTGTCATCTTTTGGGGACGTGGGGCTCAATCCTCTACCAACTGGCTTCAATAGGATGACCTCTTGTAATTAGATAGCCTATCAATCAAATAGGTATTTTTATTCAGTAACCAGCTTGATCTTGTTGCTATGGAAAAGAAAGCTCCGGGAAAGAAACAAAGGTGCCATTCTCCTAGGGAGAGTGTGATTCTTAATTCAATGCTGTTTGCAAAGTACGCTAGCAGCCCCACGGCTTGTCCACACTTAAAATGCATGGGTGCAGTGTCTCAGTATAGACACCACCAATGCTGACAGAAGGGGTTATGGAATCGTAGAACACTAAAACTGGAAGAGACCTCAAGAAGTCAACAAGTTCAGTCCCCTTCCTTCATGGCAGTACCAGGCACCATCTTTCTAAACCATCCCTGATACATGTTTATCTAACCCACTCTTAAATATCTCCAAAGGTGGAGATTCCATGACCTCCCTAGGTTTCCTTTGTTGGTGTGGTAATCTACTATCCCCAGAAATGCTTGCTAGGTTGACTGAAGTTCCTTTTACCTACTGTTGCCTACATGGGGATTTAGATCATCTTACCAACACCACTCGGTGTGTGCGTGTGTGTATTTGTCACACCCCTGGCTGACACGGTTAACCCAACCTAATTTTCTAGTGTAGATCAGGACTCAGATAGGAGGTATTGCAGAAGTAAAGCATATTAATCATTAATTATAGTTATTATTATTATTATTATTATTATTGTAGTATCTCTGTGCCTGTCTTTCCTTAGCCCAATTTTCTTCCTATGAACATCTCATATAAAGTATACAAATAACATTAATTATCTTTATGGACGTCTTATTGACATCAGCTGGAATAAATCAAGTTCTGTAGGAGGAATAGGTGTAGTCTATGCCTCAAAAGACAATACGTTGTAACAATTTCTAAGTAAAATTTAGGGAATTTCACAGAAAATGGTGATTTTTACATCATGCTCTAATGGTGAAGATATTTAAAATTGTGTGGATGTCCTTAGAAACTTTGATTTTCACCCCCAGGTCCATCCTCAAGAAAATTACAGATGGGCCCATTCTCCCTATGTTTTTTTTTAATCTAAAGATATAAACTTGTTCACTTTGGCTGTGGCCACACTAGCCTTTCCTTTCGGAAGGGACATGTTAATGAGGGATTTTGGAAGATGCTAATGAGGCATTGCCATGAACATGCAGCACCTCATTAGCATAATGATGGCCGTGCATGCTTTGAAAGTGCCGCTTTCAAAATATACGTTGCCTGTGTAGCCATTTGGTTTTAGGAAGAAGGGACTTTTGAAATCCGTGGGTTGATTCAAAAGGCCCCCAGCAACACGGGCGGTGTACCTTTTGTAAGCAGCACTTTTAAAGAGCGCAGGGCTGCCATTATGCTAAGGAGGCGCTCCATATTCATGGTAGCGCCTCATTAGTGTCTGCCAAAATCCTTTATTACCAACCCTCTTCTGAAAGGAGGGGCTAGTGTGGCCGCCGCCTTTGTGTTTGATAAACGCATATGGCTTTAGTGGTAACACATAACATCACATGTATCTCCTGTCCCCTGTCCCCCATTTTCATTTGCAAACATGTATTTGCAAGGACTAGATATTAGTAACACACGGAATGCATTATCGCTTATTTTATTGCTCTTGTCCCCCTCTTCCAACAGTAATTCCTTTCTTTAGTGGCTTCCTGAAATTTTGCAGATTGAAATAAATGTCCCAGTTCTCAAGAACGAAAGTAGTTCCATGCTTATATTACTTAATCCAGAAGTACCTCTGTTTTTAGTACTTTAGCTTTCATTAAAATTTACAAAACACCTTTGACCGTACACTGATTTATTGTTGTATCAGGTAAAACTACAAACGGGGTATAAAATACTGTGTTACTCCACTTGTAGCCTGATTTAACATGTTATCGGTGATTGCAAGTACATTTTATAGCCCCAGCTGCTGAATCAAAAAGGAAAAAAATGAAAAAAGGTGATACAAGCATCAATCTCCAGGATAAAATCAGACCACTTTCTACCACAGTTTGACCTTAGTGATGCCTTTGGATAGTCTTACTTGCCTAAGTCCTCACAACAATTACCAAGGGACAGTTAGAAAATGCTGCTTTAATGGTGAGTCAGGCTGGAATTACTAGAAGAATCAAAGACTTAAACCCCAACCCTGGAGATTTCCAAGCATTGGAAGAATTTGATGTAACTCTGATACTGCAAAAAGAAATAGATGGAATAAGGATGCAGATACCATTCATATAATTTATTTGTGTTCTTTATCTTCTGTATCCCTGAACTCTGTAGTGTCATTAGCAGATATAAAAAAGTATAAATAAATAAACCCACTGTAGATAACTAGACTTTAAGATATACATGATCATTTGCTATGTTTTATTTATAGCATAAGGAGAAACAGTTAATTACAGGTCACAGAAATGTTAATTTATGTCATAACACAAGTTACAGTCCAAGAAAGAAGCCAGCTTATTTTTGGACTGCCACAATTTAGCCTTATAGTTCCTCTGTTAATTCCAAATGCCACAATTAGCCTAACAGAGCCTCTGTTAATTCCAAATCTCACAGCATGTTAATAGAATGCAGTACAAGTAAGGAAATCCAGTAGAATAGGTGTCTCTTGTCAGCCTATTTCACAGTTCTGAATAGAATATTCAAATCCAAATAACCAAAACAATGTATCATTTGTGATACAAAATACTGAAGGTTAAAAAGAATGAGGTGAAAGCAATCATTAAAGGCTCTTTTGAATAAAAAGCAATTGGATTCATATTAGGAATGTATTTAATAAATCATATTTATTTAGAAGCAACAGAATTACCTGTTAATTTAGACAAAACCTTTTAAAAATTAAAGTTTAATTTGACACTGACAACCTAGAAACAAAATATAGCATATACTTATATACTGCATAGAATAACAAACAAACCAGAGAGAGAGAGAGAGAGAGAGAGAGAGAGAGAGAGAGAGAAAGAGAGGGGGAGAGAGAGAGAGAGAGAGAGAGAGAGAGTGAGCAATGCTTCAAGGCATTCTAACATATGCAGTATGATTATTAAGGTAAACACTCTGTGAAGAAAGCAGCAGTTAATTATATTACATATAAATACAAACCGGTCAAATTTATATTTACATATAAATGCCAACTACATTTTATCATTTATGAATCCCTAATTTGTATTTATTATCGCAGGTATGCAGTTTTCAAGATCTGTAGAATGACACGATTTGAGCAGTTATACAGATGATATGCATTTAACTACCTTCAGAACTATATTTCCACCTTTTCAGAACCAATTGCATAGAATTTCAGTAAATAATACACTAGACAGTGTCATGTAACTTGCAATTGTTGCCATCAAAGGGTAAAATCATTTTTGGAAAAAAAAAATACAGGCTGAAACTCTCTAGCCTGGTACCCTTGGGCCCAGACTGGTGCTGAAGGAGAGAATTTGCTGACCATGGAAGGTCAGTAGTGGCCAGCTGCATTACCAACACTCACGCTGCTTACTGGGCTTTTCGAAGAAATTTAGGGTTGCTTACAGCTAAACAACAGCATAGAATGCTGAGAGCCAGGGCTGATGGAAGCAAACAAATTTTATGGGCTGTGGGAAACTTGGCCACAACCATGATAAGTGATTGTCCAACTAATTAAAATCATGCCAGATTACAGAGTTTTCCAGACAAGAAAGTGACAGATTAGAGAGGTTCAACCTGTGTCACTATTTTCAGTAGAAGGTGTTGATTTGCCAGATCTTATACAAATACATTAAAACAGTATTTGAAGGACAACATTTGTAGTCTAAGCCTATGTTTGCCTTTACCTCAAGGAAAATAATTCGTGCAAATTTTAACTTACCTCTAAGAAAAAGTTGGGAGGATACTTTACTTTGTATAAAAATCTGACCCCCATTGAAGAGTAGACAATTAATTTCTCTGTACAGTGCTAAGAACTGTAGGTCTGCTTTATAACCACTGATATGCATAACTTTTGTATTCATAAGACAGGTTGTACCTCTGAAATCTGGGACTCTCCTGTCCATCAGGACCAAGGATGTTATGAAACCAGAGAGCCCTGATAGCTAAGTGGGAGCAGAAGCTAGGAGACTGGCCGCTGGGAGCTCCTAGCCAGGCCAGCCCCAGCCAGGCCAGTGGCAGCAGCTGGGAAGCAGTAGCACTGGAGCAGTGGCTGAGCTAGGAAGCCAGTGGCCCATGGTCAGGGAAGCCAGCAGCTGGGACAGGGGAAGTGGCCAGCCCAGGGCCAGGGATTTGGCAGCCCGGACAGGTGGCACCCTGGGCCAGGGAAGCAGGTGGCTCAGGGCCTTGGAAGACAGCAGCTGACAGCTGGTGCTTGTGTAGCTGGTAGCCAGGGCCAGGAAATGTGGCCAAGAAAGCTGGCAGCCCATCCAGCAGCCTGTGGCTGGAAAGTGGGTGGCTCAGGGTTGAGACCAGCCAAGGCTGGAACTTGGGGCAGAAGGGTAGGGCTGAGAAGCTGCTGGGGCTGTGAAGCTGTGGGCAGCATCAAAGCCGGGAGCCTCGGAGTGGGGGCAGCAAGCCAGCAGGGGAGTATTGACCTTCCTGGTCTGGCAAAATCCCTGGTCTGGCACCACTCAGATCCCAAGGGTGCCAGACGAGGGAGGTCAAAGCTGTATTATCACCCAGATGCACCCACCCCTCTTGCAGACATTGGACTCTACTGACTCTATTAACACCAGGCATTACTAACACGTATTTTCATTCAATCTTCCTGCCACTAGCCCAGTCTTGGGCTTTCAAAATCTCTAATAACTTACCCTTCAGTAGCACTTCACTCTAGGTTTAGTTTTGTATGATGAAAGCGGAGGGCTCAGCAGAATACAGGAGACACCCTTCCACAAGTATCACCCTTTGAGGGGATATAACAAAGAGATGCATTTTGAGCAGAGGCAAAAAAAGTCTTAATTTCTATCAGATTTATATCTGAAAATGATGTGCAATTTGCAAAGGCTATGTCTACACAAGCCGCTTTTCCCAGAAAATCTGGGCTGTTGTTGGAAAAAAACGTGGTGTGTCTACACACAAAATGCTCTTTCTTGACAGTTTGCACACAAAACCCAGCACATCTGCTAGCAGTGTTACCTCTCCCCGTTCAGAAATAATGCCTCTCTCAACAAAACAGCCATGTAGATGCTCTGGGGCCCTTGTGTCGGCAGACAGGGCTTCTGGTTCACCAGGCAGCCCTGTTTGCAGAGCTTCAGGTCAGCTGGTCTGTCGAGAGAGGGCCGGGCAGTCTGGCTGCTCTCTGTCAACAGAGTAGATTGCTCTTTCCATCTGCTTTTGTGTGTAGACTCGATCTGTCAATAGTGGTCCTGCCAGAAAATCTCTTGCAACAGCGACATCTGTTGACAGAGGCTTCCTGTGTAGACATGGCCAAACAGCACTGCTGCACCATGATTTTGAAGCAGAAATACAATAATACTGACTTTTTACTTTTAATAGTTCATTACACCACTATGACCAGTTAACCTACTTGTAGACAAAGGAAAATTAAAATAAGGACCAAGAAACAGTTGAGAAGTCATGCACTGTAACAACAGCTTCCTGGATGGCTTATTTCAGCACAAGTTCCATTAGAGTCACAGAACTCACCTCTTTCACTGCCAGTGCTGATATCTTCTCCAGCATGGCCTGTTTCATGTACATTCCTAAACTTTATTTGCTCATATAGCATCTGTTTAGTGTAGATCCAAATTTTGATCCTGTGTGTTAGCATGTGGCTTCTGCTGGAAAAAAGGGTGAAATCCTGGCTTCATTAGAGTCAATGAAAGTTTTGCCATTGCCTTTAAAGGGCCAGGATTTCATCCAAGGGGAGTTCTGCATGGGCATCTGATTGAAGAATTTGGCCCTCATTGTAATCTCTTTGGGGCAGGGATTATATCTTCTTATGTGTTTACATTTTCTTAGGAATATATAAATAATTAATGCTAATGCAATTTGGACTGAACCCTGTGGCACATTAGATCAGCTTTTACCCCTCATCTCCAAAAGCTTTAAGTGTACAGAGGCCATGACTTCTGGAATGAGGAAAGACATTTATTTATCTAAAATGCCAATGAACAGTTGATCTAATATCTTGCTAAGTATATAATGTCTTAGAATCTTCAGACTGGCAGGCTCTATGACATGTAAGATTACCAAGTACTGTCTTCTTCTTTAAACCCTTGCACTCCAGGTAGAGCACAGGTTATCTACAAGTCTTCTCCACTTAAGTCCATCTTGGGACAAAACTTCTAGCTGACCGCTGGAACACACCAGTTATCATCGTTCAATCTCAGTAGATCTTTTTCATGTTGTCCAAGGTGTTCTTCTTTTGTGTTTTCCTTGCGGGTTCCATTGGAGAGCTTGATGGACGACAAAAGCTGCAGTTAGAACTGATTTTGTTTTCAGTGTGACCTTACGGAACATCTGTGCCTAGATTGGTGAAAGCATAGTTTCTATGTGCCTTAATAGTGATAGTGATAATTTATGTAGATTCAGTGGCGTGCACTGAAGTTTACATGCAAATAGGACAGCAGTGTGCTGGACCTGAGAGGCTGACATCTATATAAGAGAGAGAACCTAACAAAAAAGAACAGACTGGGTAAATGGGAAGGGGGAGGCAATGGAAAATAAGGAGAAAGGGAAAACAGAACTTTGAGAGCACTATTTTTAAGGAATTCAGAACAGTTACTAGGCTACTGGCGTTTCTTAATTTTACTGTAGGAACTAGAAGAAAGGATCTAATGTAAGTGTAATTCCACTGATGTCAACACTTGCATTACAATGGGGATGGATTTTGGCCTGGAGCAGATACTAACGTACTTGAGAGTAGAGTGGGAAAGACAGCTGTTAAATCTGTGTTTGGAGGAGGGAATCTCAAGGAAGAACATTGTATTTCAGCCTGGGTCTATCAGTAGAACAGCAGCTTGTTTTAAAGTGCTGTCTGTTTATTTTATTGTGGGAAGGGAAGGAGGAAGGGAATGCAGGAATCCACCCCTCTATTTTAAGTCAAGCACTGTGTTCTTTTGGCAGAATTTCTGCTTTCCAGAGAAATAGTGCACAATTCTTAGAAAGTCAGTTTGGCATCACTGCTATTTGATTAGGGAACTGCTCGTAGGATCTCCCTCTGGTCTGGAAATGGAATGATGTGTATTCACCAGCTTAGTTTTTGTTGCTGTTCTGACTGAAGGTTAATGTTTCACTGCTTGGCTGAATCAAGATCACCAGTTTCCTATTACAGTTTGTTCTGTTTTTGTTCTATCCGTGAGCCTGATTTCAGCAGTGGTTGCTAAACACCAAACAGTAGTTTCACTAATGTAGAACAAACACATTCTATGAGCAAGGGCTTGGAGTTTTTTTAAGCTGATTGGCTCAGGAAGTATCCATGCAGCCAGAAGACTCCGTTGCTGGCTGTGCATGTGCCAAATGGCAATCCTCTTGGGGAAAACTGAGAAAGAAGCGATACAGTATTCTTGCACTACTGAACCGTTCCATGACACTGCAGCTATGGCTTCCTTTTGATAGGGTGTGCTGTTTGCAATGGATCTGACAATGAGCTGTGCAGTGGAAGAGCCAGTTTCTGATGCAGATGGACACAGAGTAAGAACAAGAGAATTTAATGTGGGGGGGTGTGGAGGAGGAGGAAGGCTATTCAATCAGCTAGTTTGTTTGAATCTATGTCCAATCATCAGACCAAAGCAAATCAAATGAAAAAAGGATCTTCCAACCCAAACAAGCTCCCATTCCAGAGATTTATGATTTACATTAACTACTGCACAGGATTTGAAGTATGAACTCATTTATGAAGGCCTTTTATGCACCTGCCCAAAAGAAAATGAGAGTAAAAACACTGAATTCTTCGAATTGATCTGCTATTGTGAGCCTGTGCTCCTATTCAGAGCGACTAATTGGATAATTTAGCCATAAAACCAGCCTAAACAATGTTACTCTGTTGAAAGTCCACCTTTCTGCCAAGTTGGCAGTCAGTTAAACTAAGATCATTTGAACTTGTATTTGCAAAGTTTTGCCCGAAACTTGGGGTCATTATGACTATTTTTGCAATATGCTAAATAAAGCATTAACCATAAATATACAGTGCAAGACAGGAGACCCTCAGCATCCCACTGTTTGGTTAAATAAATATCCAGATAAATTGAAAAGCCTTTAAGTCTTTTCTCAAATGTAAGATGAAGCTATTTCAGTTCTTTGAGCTAGAAGAATAAAGTCACTAGAAGAGTAAGAGGACTCGTTGAGCCAAAGAAGGAAGCTGAGCCAGAGGGGCCTAGGAAGCAGCCTATTTCTCTTTGTTATCAAGTGAAATGACTCCACAAATATGACAATAAATCACTGCAGGAATCAATCTGAGTGCAGGCAACTGCACCATGCTGATAATGCATCAATCAATATTTAATGTTTACACTTTAATTAATCCACACGTAGGAAGCATTCTTTCAGTGACAAAAAAGTGATGAGAAATAAAACACCTTTTATATCAAACAGTGCCGAGTGGCTGCCTATCTGTTAGGCTTTGATTGGGCCCTCCATTGATCATTGTAGCCTTTTTCGATTGCACCAGTGTACCATGTCACATTTGGGTATAAAACAAACACTGGCTCTGTGGGGAAAGGAGAGGGAGGGGGGAGCTTCAGAATCTGGTCTTGGGTGATTACAACTTAATCAGGACAAAGGACGACTGGAGTTTGAATTCTCTGAAAAGACAGAAAAGAGACAAATAAAATATAGGGTTTTCAAAACTGGTTGCAGGGATCTATCTTAACAGACTTCTGTTTGTGCTCCACAAATGGGGATAGATAGCTCTTCAGAGAGAGAAAAAATCTACCACTAAATCAAAACTGCCACCTCTGACACATTTCTTATGAAAGTTGCAGTGAAGGTACCCTTTTATTTTGTTGCAGTTCATTTGTGAGAGCACATCTGTGCAAGGTGCTGTACAAATATACAAGAAGGCAAAATACCAACCCCAGATAACTTTGGTTGTTTTTTTTCCCCCACAATCTATTATATTTTTTATGGCTTATTATTTCTATTTTAAACAATTAAGTCTGAGTCAATGCTCATTGAGGTCTGAAGAACAATTCCTATTTTAGTTCTTTGGGCATTGGATTGGTCTGTAGATGAACAGCTCTGTGACGAATTTTAATTAAGGACAGCTGAAAAGACCATGACATTAGTAGAAAAAGCTTTTAATTTAGTCTTTAAAATTCCCACTCTAGATCCTAGGTTTTTCTCCTTTAGTTTTTGCTTATTTTTCCAAAGCATAACATTCATTAAGATAGCTTACAAGACAGACAAAAATAGAGAGTAGAAGGCCTGAGATCCTGCCCCAAAGGGGGGTTTACTCATAAGGATGATAGAGCAGAAGCCGGATAAGGTGGGGAAGGAAAAGGCTCAGGGAAACAGCAGCAGGATAGCAGATGGTGCAGCCCTTGGCTACTGGCTCAAGGGTACCTGAAAACCCAGAGCAGAGGGTAGGCCCAAGTTTCTTTTACTATGGAGAACTATAGCTGTTGAGAACTATACTGAGTCAGCAAATCAGTGAAATTTTCATACCTTGGAAGAGAAAACGATAGTGACCTGGTGGGAGGGTCAAGCCACAAAGAGTCCCGAGTCTTGAAAGGGAAGCACTGCAGCCTCTGGAGTGTGAAAGAGGCCACAGGGCAAACATGGCATCAGACCCAAGTGGAGCTATTCCTCAGGCACAGGCACAAGGAGGCCCTGAGTGATGAGTCCAGAACCCTGTCACAAACACCTAGAACACAGTGTGTTACCGTATTTCAAACCTCACAAAGAAGATGTGAAAATTTAGTGATGTCATTCACGCTTTAAGGCTTTGCTGGACCAGGGCCTTCGAATCCAAAAGGCAAAGACTTCCAAAGCTAATACTGCTGACATCAGTCGTGGATCTCTGCAGTGGCTTGAGCAATTTGGTGAATCATGAAAAGAGCATTGTGGAATCCTAACATCACCTGGATGGAACCCAAAAACATCTGACCTGCAGCTATTCAGCCATAAGGGCTTTACTGCATAACCCCGCAGTTTAAACTGTGGGGGTGTGTCTACACTTGCACTCCTCTTTTGAAAGAGGCATGCAAATGAGGTAAATACAATGCAAATGAGCTATAAAATTGCATATTCAGCACCTCATTTGAATATTGTAATTTCAAAAGAGTTTCTTTCGAAAGAAGAAAGCCAGTGTAGATGCTGCTCTTTTGAAAGTAAACCCCATCTTTGAAAGAATCCTTCTTCCCATTAAATAAAGGGAAGAAGGATTCTTTCGAAGATGGGTTTACTTTCGAAAGAGCAGCATCTACACTGGCTTTCTTCTTTCAAAAGAAGCTCGTTTGAAATTAGAATATGCAATTGGGGTGAGGAACATGCAATTTTATACCTCATTTGCATTTTTGATTGACCTCATTTGCATGCCTCTTTTGAAAGAGGAATGCAAGTGTAGACACACCCTGGGGGTGTGAATTGCAGTGCATGCCCAAGTGTTGCACTGTAACTGCCCCATTTGGATGATGCTGGCATGAATTAAAGGGTACCTAGTTCATATGAACATGTGTCCTCCTCAGACAGAGCCTTTCAGTTTGCAACATCCATAAGGGAATACACCACAGCATTTGTTGCTGGCTGCAGTTTATATCCCCATAGTCTGCCCCTGTGTTCTCTGTAAGCTGTGTGCTTGTGTGACCGCTCAGGAGAGATTCCAGTGCTGCCCAGCTGATTAGCAGAGCGCCCAGAGCTGGGCTTTTGTTTCTGTTGGTGGTACACATTCCCACGCACCTTGGTGCAAGGTAAAAATTTATTCTGCACATGCATGAAAAAGATAGCATGGGAACATTGGTCCACACTGTGGTGCAATGTAGGTGAAGTCTGACTTCACAGTGTGTTTGGGCTCTTTTGTGTTTATAGCTTTGGTGTCCTTTCTGTTTTGGGCCTGTGGCACCTTACAGATGAACAGATATTTTGGAGCACAAGTTTTCATGGGCAAAGCTCTACTTCGTAAGGTCCCTTCGAGCCCTAGGATTCTATGATTCTATGGTTCTAAGTGTATATAATTAAAATGTGCTCCAGTCTATCAGATGAGTAAGCGTTTGCAGGCCTGGGTCAGCTGCACTCAGAAATAAGAAAAGGTTAAACTGGTTTTCAAGTCGCATTTTGTTTTGAAATATATCAATTTATAAAGCATATGCAGAAATTATGTTATTAAATTAGAATAATGAACAATTGGCCAATTATTTTTGGTAAACTATTTTGCTTCAGTTTGAAGAGCAATATTCTGGATGCTTATCCGAGCTAAATGGCCACTGACTTTGCAGTGCCTCTCGACCTAATTTAGCCTAATTTCAGTTACCTATTTCGGGAGCATCGCACTTTTGCTTTAACTTGTAGCCTGACCTGCACTGTCGTCCCTTGTAGTTTGGATAGTTGCTTTGGTTCATGGTTTTCCAATTACTATCATAGAATTATGTGGAAGTCTTAACCAAATTATAGCTTTTGATCAGGTGACCCAAGTGTACCAAAAAATTGAAATCAGAAGGAAAGCTGATCACACTTACTCTTGCCTCAGTGCAGGGGAATGGAATAGATGACTTATCAAGGTCCCTTCCAGTCGTTTATTTCTATGATTTGTAGACGTCACAACTGGCGTCTGGTGGAAACTTTACTGCAGCTGCTTATGTGATGGCTGGTGCAATGGAGCACTGCCTGGTTCAACTTCAGGATGCCAGCTTGAGGAAACGGTTGATCCTGCTGAACAACAAAAGAAAAGATCCACTATTCTCCCTCCTGCTTCCCCACTGCTAAAAGGCTAAGAGCTTATACAGCTCATGAGAATGAGCAGACTTGTAGCAGGAGACATCTCCCACCCGTGCTAGTCAAAATTCAGCCAACTTAACCTGAGTCTCCAGCTGCGTATGGGAACCAAGCATAGTGGCTCTGGTTCAATTATTAAGTCAGTTATAGAGGCATAATATTACTGCTTGTGGACCCACTTAGGCATGGAGGGGCAGCATTTTGTACTATTCATAATAATATATTTTAGCCTATGTTTAGCTTTGCTAATTATGTTTTTAGCTATATTTTATGTGGTGCTCAGAAGCCCAATATATAATTCTAATAATAGAAAGTATTCCAAAGCCCCAGCCAAACACAAGCAGGTTCTAATTCTGTTGCCCCTCAAAGGAAAGAGCTAAACCCTCAGCTTCTTCCAATGTTTCCTTTTGGTGACATACACAAAAATCTGAATCCAGCAGAGCTCACCCATCACATCTTTAACTTTATCTGATCTTGTATAAAGTTTTCCCTTCCATACTTACTTTTACTGTGTTACTGGCAGCACGATGACACAGCTGATATGCTGGCTAGATAAGGATTTTTGCAAGATGAATTGTAGTTCCAGCAGCAAATAATTCTGTAAAGAGGAACTCTTAGTCCCACAAAGTTTTTCTTTACTCACAAGCTTTTCTATGGTGTTCAACACCACAGTAGCTTAGCACGTCAACACTGAGGAATATTTCATTACACTCTGCTCTGTGAGAAAGGGCACTATTGTTATCCCCATTTTACAGATGGGAAATTGAGGCATAGCACGATCAAGTGAGAGAGGAAGATGGCAGAGTCCGGGTCTGAATCCAGTGCCTTAACCACAAACCCATGTGACCTCCCTTTGATTCTTCTTCCTCACTTGAAAGAACTCCAGTGTTCTGCAGCAGCAAGTTTTTTTTACCAGAAATCATTTATGTCCCTTTCATAACTGATTATTTAAAAAATGAACGCCTGGCTTTCACTGCCCATCTCTTAGACTAAGCAACACAAGAACACTGTAATTTTTATTGTGATGAATAAGTATTCTCTCTGCCTTCCAGCCTTCAATATTCTTTAACTTTAAACAGGCAAGCCCAGAGGCCTTTGTGCTTGACTAATTTGAAATAATCTGTAATTTGTTTACTGATACATGTAAAATAACTTTATGAGCCCATCTGCCAGATGTTTTTTTGGAAGCTCTAGGAGTTTTGCATGCCTGCTATAGGTACTTATATATATAGGCAATAAGGTTTTCCCTGGCTAGATAGGAGGCAGGGAGGTCAGATGGGCCCGAGTAGGGGCAGGTAAAATAAAAAAGAGGAAGATCTTGTTGAACTTGATTCAATACACTTTCAATTTACTTTATTTCTGTGCTATACTAATAACTGCTGTGGACAACCCTAAGGATTGTACTGGCACATATCAATAGGAAGGACTGGAATCAGAAGACAGCCATTGAAGAGTCATAAGTAAAGTCTACAAACAGCATCAGGGCATCTGCACCGTCGTAGCATTGATGGGAGGTCTTCTCCTATGTGCATAGGCCCTTCACCTCCCCAGGAGGTGGTAGTTGTGTCAATGGGGTGCCTGTGAGGGGAGGAGGTGCAGGGAAAACCACCCAGAGGGACCAGATGGCACACATGAGGGCACCCCATTTACAATTAAAAGTTGGGGGGATACATGTGGTCAGGTTATCTCCCAAGTAGTACCACGAGTCCACCTCTGTCTCTGATATAACTTTTCTGATATTAACACACTTATGACAAGTTGGACATTGCGCTGGAACCTTGAAAATTAAAATAATCTCAGGTTAAAAATCTACATTAAAATATGTATGTCTTTTTCTTTCTTTCTTTCTTATTGGTGCCTGCATGTTAAATTCCAACTCTTTGTCAAAAATAAACCCAACTGGAGAGCAAGCAAAAAATCTGGATAAAAAGTTGGAGTATTTGAGAGGTATTGGAAAGTTACCTACCAGGCAACAATCCCAGGACAGATCCAGAGTTTAGCTGAACTGCCCAGCAGTTATTGGTATATTTGCCATATTTGCAAATAAGCATTTTGGGGGAAAGTTACATTATTTTTCCTTCACTTTCAATTCCAGGGTCTTACATCCTGTGCCAAAAAATACTGAGAATTCCAGTCTTTGTACTCCCCAAGGTGAATGCAGTTACTAGGACACATTTAACACAACAGCAAAACAATTCAAATTTGTGCTGTGATCGAGCTCATGTTAATGGAAAGTATTTTCAATTATTCATGTTCTTAGCAGCTTACTTGAGGATATAGAATATGCATCCTATTAAAGAGCCAATAACTCCATCATGTGTAAGTTAACAGCTTTCTACTGGACTCCAGTCATACTGACTTCTTTATAAAACTTTTTTAGAAAATAGGAATTTAGTTAACCACTTTGCTGACAATTCTGCAGTCGAAATGGAAGAGACAGCGGAGAAGCACCATTCAGCTTATTTAAATTGGTCATTAAAAACAGCTAATAGGAGTGGAGATGCAATATATCCTAAAGGGCTTAATCTTGCAAACACTGATATAACTGGGCCTTATCCATGTGAGCTGTTGAAGGCAGTGGCACAAATTCTGCACATTCTTAGTCAAGCAAAACTCCTCTTGCCTTCCATGTGATCTTTCCTTAACTAAAGACCACTCCTTTGAGGCTACTCCTCCTTGGAGGAAGATTTGGACCCACACTTTTAACATGTGGTTTGGTAGCTCATGAAGAGATCCTTAAGATCTTGCTTTGAAAAACACACAGGCTGCATCTGCACGAGAGGCTTTTCCCAGCAAAACTAGGTTTTTGTTGGGAAAAAAATGTGGAGCATCTACAAGCAAAATGAGCTTTGATGACAGTTTGTCAACAAAACCCAGCACTTCCACCGGCAGTGTTATACCTCTCCCCTTATGGGTATAACACCTCTCTCGACAGCATTCTGTCAACAAACAGCCATATAGATGCTCTGGTCCTTTGATCAACAGACAGGGCTTCCGGTTCACCAGGAAGCCCCGTTTGCAGAGTTTCCAGTCAGTCATTCTGTGGAGAGAGGGCCAGGCAGTCTGGCCGCTCTCTGTCAACAGCGCAGATTGCACTTGGGATCTGCTTTTATGTGTAGATGCAATCTGTTGGCAGAAGTTTTGCCAGGAAATCCCTTCCGACAGCGACTTCTGTCGACAGAGGCTTCTTGAGTAAACATAGCCTAAATGTATTGTTCCTCTTGCAGGGTTCTAAGATGCAGATATCCACAGCCTGTGGATTTCAGAGCATTCATTGCTAATCCACAACTGAACTGGAATGTTTTTGTTTGGTTGGTTTGTTTTTACAGTAGTTATTTAAAAATACCAGCCTTCAGTTCCCAGTACTTGTTATATTAGTTTCTTAGCAAAAATACTTTGTTTAGGGAATCCTCACTTTGTGAAAGATACATTTTCCACATATCCCTTCATATTTCTTATATTGGGTTCCATGAACATGTCTGATAATGTGTGATACCCAAAATCAAAGTTTTTTTTTTTTTTAATTGAAAAACTTATACTCTCCCTGAGAAGCAAACCATGAAGTTTTGGAAACTAAACCACAATATAAAAGTTTCTACTTTCTTTACATGACATACAAGGATTGCTGTTGATCAGTGACAAATAGAAAGTACTTAGTGTGATTATTATATCTCCTCAGTAAAAATCAGATTCTAGCTGTAGGTGATTGCAGCTATAAAATTTCCCAAATAGGAACAATGAGCCCTATGAAACTAATGAAAAAAATCTCCAACTTCCTCACTCCGAAGTCTGAGTTTTACAAGAACTCCATTTCTTCTAGGTTGCCAAAAATGAACAGTTTATTTGAATCTAAGTTAGGTCTTCAGGAAAAGAACTGTAATATAAAATTGAATAATGCTGCACCAATGACAGGATAATGAAGCAGTTTCAAAATCCAACAATAATCAGTTTGCTTTTACTGTAGCATGCCCTAATAATGGAACTATAGAAGTCATACTTGATGTTAGCTTAGCTAAAGATCCCAAAAATTTAGTGACACCCCATGTTGTATCACTGTACTGTGATCAGGTGAATTAGAGGAGTGATGATTTCTTTGACACAAACTAGTTTTTAATATGCTGAAATGTACCAGATTTTTCCCTTCCCCAGGCATTAGTAAAATCCCTAAGAAAATTAAAATCCAGGTCATAACTACATTCCTTGAAACTGGGGTTTAAATAAAAGAGTTTCTTTGGTGCAAGTTTTTTGTGCAATTATATTTTTATAAGGTTAAAGTTAAAAATAAATCCAAAATCTGGGAGACAACATTTAAAAACAAACTGAATGCCTTCAGAAACCCATCACATATGTGCCTGTCAAACAGATACTGCCTCATAAATTAATTTAAGCAACTCTCTTCTCCAATCACAGCAGAGAAAAGAGCTGTTAAGGACAGTTTATGGAGTGACATTATTTTGTCTGACAAATCTTTCATGCTTGGATTCTGTCATTCACGTCAATCATGTTTCTCAAACGTCTTTTGGAAAAATGAAACTGTGTATCCCTTGGTAGAGCAATGAAATTGGAAAACTGTTGATTTTTTGTTTAGTCTATCCATGTAGAAGTGGATCAGTGATCATTTTAACAAAAACGAGGATGGGACAAAACTCCTGCTGTTATCAATTAGAAAAAAATCAGCCCCCAAATGTCAAAGCATTCACATCATCCTTTTCTTTTAACATTCTTTCTTCACAATGTTATTTATCATTAGAACAGATCATGAGAGCACATGGTGTCTTTCAGTGAACCCAAATCCTACTATATTTAAGAGACTTTGAAAAATAAATTAAAAAAATGAATGGTGCCTGTCTTTAAAATACTGGCACAACTTCCACTATGGTAGTATTTAAAGACAAGCAAGGTTTGTTTTTAGATTGTTTTGTTCCAATTGCACAAGTTTAATTTGCCACCTCTTTTTAAAAATATTCCACACAATTGCTCAAAAAGGCATGAGGAGATGCAAGGGGGTTATTAAACATTGGCATTCACCCATTGCTCTTACACAGAAAAGGCAGCACTGAAAAAGACAAAGCTGATTAATATGAATGGCAGCTAACCTAAAAACTAAAACTTGAACAGAATGGTGTATGCTAATGTTGCTCAAATACAATTATGAAAGCTGAATTTGCTGGTGTTTGTCATTACTATGCAGGCTGAGGTTTTACGTGAATGACATCTCTACAGTACTAGGCAATCCAGTAAGAAACAAAGAATTTTATCCACACTGTCAATTTCCCAACTGCCCCATCCATCCAGAGCTGCTTGAATAGCAAAAGACTTTACAGTCTACAGTTATTTGTGATAAACTTTGTCTAAAAACAGCCCATTCATTACGAGAAATTTACTTAATCCTCAAGTTGCCTGTAAGGAAAAGATTGAAATTCTGTGTTGTTAGTTTGCACTGTTGGGTCCACAAACAAAATAGCTCAACATGTTAGCCACATTAATAAAATACCTGCCTGATCAAAAATCTTAATAGTCAGCCTTAGTCATGCCATTGTTTATTGATGTTTGTTTACCAGCGTATCTGGGGACATAAGGAAAATCTTAATAGCTTTGGCCACTCATTAGCAAAGTACCGTGGAGCCCTAATCCCATAAAGATATTAAACTATTTTTCCTTACAGCAGCAACAAATGGAGGGAATTCTCATTACTTATTAAGACGTGGTACATTCTTTGCATATTGAGTTTCTTCTTATACTTTGAACTCTTATCCCTCATCATTCTATTTCTGAGACTAAGATCAAAGTAGATCGGCCTTACAGAGCTACAGATGAGTGGACGCCTTTCAGAGAATATTAATGCCCTCTTGAAGAGCAAAGCTGGGAAGGAGGTGTAATCCCCTAAAGAGCTAGCCCTGGGAGTCTAGTAATACTGAACAACTGTAGCATGCTCAATGGATCAGCTGTTAAAGAGTATAGCCTCACCAACATGGAGCTGCTTCTCTTAGTTTAACAATGTGGCCCAATTCCCAAAGCAATAGTGAACAAAGTTGTTTTGGAACTGGCAAATCATGCAAATGTGGCTTCTGGCAGACTGGCAAAGAGCAATGTGTTTTATAGCACCAGACTGAGTGGGCCATTTTGTATTTTGCATTTCACAGTGTCACTATTCCTCTCTAATTTGGACTGATGATTTCTCTTCTCTCCTCTGGTTTTAGATTTTACCCTTTGGTGCTTTGCCTACGCAGAGCTCATTGTTACCGATGGGCTGGCTGGATGTTCTGGTGTTCTCCCTTGATCTCCCACTTCCAGCAGCTGAGTCTGACATAGGAGGTTTATATTTTGCCCTTTGGACTGCTTGCCAGACTTTTAAAGAGGAATTACTTTAGACCCTTGTTAAAGCTAAGAGTAAACATGCTAAGTACTAAGGCATTTGGTGGGTATCATTATATGAAAAGAAGAAATGTTATATTCATTACAGAAGAAAATCTAGCAATAAAAAGTATTACCTGCATTTATAGCCCTTGTAACCTAATTTCTGTGACAAAGTGAAGAAGTAAAAACATTCCATTCTGCCTTTCAGTGACCCCTATAAGAAACCCCCCATGGAGTCATTTAGGATAGTAATTTGAGTAAAAATACATGCAGTCTTTACTTTGCTTGCTCTTATATTAAAAAACCATAGCAATGATAAACATAACAACATTTAAGGTGATTGCAAAATGCCTTCAAATTGGTAATCAATTAAAAGAAATAATAACTTAAAAGACATTTCCTACAGCATAAAAGAGTGACAAAAATGGAGCTGTGTTGTGCAAATGTTAAATTGTACATAAAATACCCCTTCAATATATGCTGCCAGTAAAACCCAAGGCACTGCAGGTCATTAAAATGTCAGACTTGGGACAGAGTGGAAAAAATGCTGTGTTTAAAAGTAAACATGTAGCTCTTTTATAATCATTTCCCTTGAAGTTAACTGTGCAAAAGGTTTGAAAGAAAGAAAAAAACGAGTTAGCTCTTTCTGGGTTTCTAATGAACTACGACCCTGATTTTTTGCTGCCCATGTAGTCAGTGGATGAGGAGCAATGGGAACAGGTTTGAGCTCTACTTATGGAATTTTCAGCCAGTTTGCAAAGAAAGAAAACTGGATCATACTCATGCACAGTGTAAACCCACTCACACCAAAAAAGAGCTGGAACAGCACTGCTTTTAGAAAACACAGGGAGCCCAATATGCATTCCTTATCAGCTATCCAAATGACACAATCACATTATGGCAGATGAATGCCAGCTCTCTCTCTCTCTCTCTCTCTCTCTCAATGTTTCTAGAGGTGGAGTTTGACCATTAGATTAAGGAGTTCAGACTCCTATTGGGCCCAATTTCCTGATCCTTATACTTGGACAGTGTTTCTCAAAGGATGTTTCGTGGAAATATGGGGTTCCACAAAGTAAAATAAGGGTTCTGTGAAAAAATTCCCTTGTAACAGCTGCTTCCTCTGTGGCTCCCTGCCCTGCTGCTGCTGAAAGAATAGAACTAAATTTAGCTGGTTTAATGTTTTGCAGGGCAGTGGGAGGAATCAGGCCCTTAAACCAACTGAATTTAGTTCCATTATTTCAGTAACAACAGGGCAGGGAGCCGAAGAGCGCCCTGCACTCTCCCTGTTACCTTTGTGGCTACCCCTCTCTGGTGGGGGTGGCTCGGCTCACCCCACCAGCAGAACACCTCCACACCATCCTGCCTTCTGCTGGGCATATGTGGCTGCTCAGCATAGGCTCCCCAGCCAGGGCCGGGGATGGGTTAGTCCTGGGGGCCAGCTTGGGGCTGAGGCTAATCCTGGGAATGCAGGGTGGGTTTGAGTCAGACAGGGGTTAAGCCTGGGAATCGGGGCGCAGGTTTGCAGGATGCAGGGTAATGGTTTGGGAGCTGAGGGCTGAGGTGGGTAAAGCCTACAGATGGGGAACAGGTTTGGGGGCCAAGGGATTAGAGCCTGGGAATGGGGTTGCGCAAAATTCTTTTGAGTTTAAAAGGGTTCCATGGCCAAATAAAACTGGGAAACACTGTACGAGAGAAAAACCCGCACTGAGCATGGAAGTTTTAATCTGAATACAAAGGGTGAAATCTTATCCTAGTTAGGTGTAATGTTACTTAGCTGAATCAGCTGTTTAGTTTTTACTAGTTCATGGCAAATGAAGCAATAGACAGCAATAAAATTACACCTTTTATGTTTGTGTAAATAAGAAGAGAATCAGGACTTGTGTCTTTAGATGTTACCAAGCGTGTTTCTTCACTGAAAACACAAAATGGTGAGATATATGCTTTTGTATTCTATTGTTTCTTGTCTTACTTCCAGAGCTCCCTAAGTCAGTCACAAAGACCAGTGAGTCAAAAGGATATCGATTAAATTCCAGTTTTGTTTCCCTCCTAGTGGGCGAAAGTATATCGTGGCCCTGAATAAAAATGTCCCGTCTTATTAAAAGTGTATATTTAAAAAAAGTGTCTGGAGATGAAGCTGGTAAACATTTACCCTGTATCATTTACCAAGTTGAATGTCTATGCTAATGCTAAAAACGCCCAATGCTCCACTTAAATTTGGTCTACTACATTTAACTGAGAGATGAACTGGGCTCATAATATTAAAATAAATGAAATGAGTATAAAATAAACTTCCTACCTTAAAACTAGAACTTCAGACTTGGAACTAAATTCTGTCCTAGGACACATGCTTTTCTTCTTTCTTTTTCAGTCAGTGTGAACAGGGTGGCTTTCCCTTTAGAGTGTGTCTGTAGCTGCAGGGAGCAAATTTTGCAGCCTGGTTGATGGACTTGGCCTACTGGGGCTCATGCTAGTATGTTACAAAATCGCATTGTGAACATTGCAGCTCAGACTCTGAAGCCTAGGGAGGGGGAGGCAAGCTTCACAGCCCAAGCCAGAACACCAAGGAATGTCTACACAACTATTTTCACTGCACTAGTCCAAATCCTGAAAGCACGAATCTGTTGACCCAGCAGGTATGCAGACATATCCTCAGTATCACCTTTCCTTCAACCCGCCTAATAATACTGCAGAAAGTGTATGATGTCAGGATTACAATCACCAGCGAAATGAACATCTCTCTGTTTTCTGCTGGAAAAACTAAGGTTGTGTCTAGCTTACAAGCTAAAATTGACTTTATTAAAACAGATTTATTAACTCTGGGTTTTATAAATTTGATTTCAAGCATCCTCACCTTCCCACAGGCTCCCCACAAAATTGACTTATTGCTGCCACACACACGTCACCAAAATTGACCATTGCAGCAGTGTATTGTGGGAACATATCACACAGTTCCCTGAGCCCCATAGCATTCTGGGTATTTTTACTGGTGCAGCATAGGAAAAAAATGCCCTGCAAGTGGCTCTGGGTATCTGACAGCATCATCACACATTTTATTTCCTACATTTCATTTCCCTCATTCCCCTGCCATGTTAACCAAATATCCCTTTGATCAGGCGGAATCTAGCTTGCCTGTATAAGGGATGTGCTTTACATAATTGAGGGGAAGGAGGCCAAGTAAAGTGCTTAAGAAAAGTTAGAAAAATTTTGGTTTCCCAACCAACAGGTTTTCAAAATACAACGTAAAATCACTGGATCTTTGGAGGCTTGGATCTGGATTTAGACTTCCTGGAAAAGAAGATCATCAGACCAATAATTTTGTCTCAAAGGCCAGCCACTCTAGTGAAAAATGTCTGAGAAAGTGTGCGTGAACAGCAGAGCTACAAGCTGCTGTGCAAACACTCTCGCACCCACTCCTTTCTAGCCAGCATTCTGCCTGGCACACCAGGATGGAGCCCGAGACTCCCTGGGCCCTTAAGGAGTCACCCAGAGAGGTCCCAGGAGCCATCCTGGGGCACAAAGAGGCAGGTCCCTCCTGGACTGGGCCAAAGGTGCAGACCCTCCTGGACCTGTGGGGCTAGGAGGATGTACTCCAAGACCCCAAGGTGAAGCACTGAAAAGCCCAAGCCTACACAAGATGGCCACCACCTTGGCGGAACAAGGCCACCCCCCATCGCAACTTGGCGGAAGTCCAGCCAAAGGTGAAGGAGGTCCAGCAGGGCTACCTCCAGGCCCAGGATGCTGTCTGACACTCCATGGCAGGTCCCACCATCTGCATCTGGATTTGGACCTCCTGGCAAAGCAGACCATCAGAAGAATTTTCACCTGAAATGTACGCATAAGTAGACATGGGCTCTACACTGAAAATGCAATGGATCATTGAATCAGTTATGGCTGCTTTGGTTGCTCGTTGACACTCTAGGGCAGAACCCACCACCTGCCCGAATTAGTGGTGGGCCCAGGCTTGCATCTGGGTTTAGACCTCCTGGAAAAGGAGATCCTCAGAACAAGAATTTTCATCTTTGCACCCACTCCAAAATCTGGAAATGAGTGTGTAAATAGTACACACAGGCAAAACACTGAAAATGCAATGGATCATCAAGTCTGTTATGGCTCAGTTGGTCTCTGCCGAGCCTTACTTGGAGAACTGTGGTAATTGTAGAGGTACTATATTGCCTTCAAAAGCCTTTGGATCAAGGCCATGCAAAAATTTGGTCTCAAAGGACAGTCACTCTAGTGACAAAGTTTTTTCTTCTGTTGACCAAAAAGGCCTCCAGATGCCCCAGGGAACAGTAATCAGTGCTCTGTGGTGCCTGCCTCTTGAAGTCACTGGCTCTATATTTAGACCTCCTGGCAAACAAGATCCTCAGAGCAATAATTTGCACCCTTGCACCCAATCCATAATGTAGAAATGTACATCTGAGTACTCATGGGTGTTACACTGAAAGTCCGCCCAAGCAACTTTCAATGGCACTCCCTGTGCCTATAGGTAACAGGGAACCAGGGGTTAATTACAGAGAAGGAACCTGAGAAATGGCTGCCACATTGGACTGAGTACCGTTTAAATCCTTTAATGATAATCCACTGGAGGGCAAGTCTGGCGCTTGATGCTCTTAGGGCAGGCCCCTGAATAGATGCCAGCCCCCAAGTATCAGTCGCCACCAAGGGAGACTTCCCCTGTGAGACTGCAAGACCCCCGAATATCACAGCCAGCAGAGACTTTCCCCAGGCAGCTGCCAGCTCCTGAATATATTAGCCACCAAGGGAGATTTTCCCTGGATGGCTGCAAGGCCCCCAAACAGCTGCCAGCTCCAAGACCCTCACCACATGCAAGCTGCCTAGCAGCATGTTCAGCATGTCCTTTTATTGGTCAAGCCATGTGATGCGTCTGGGCACAGAAAAGTTCCAGACTGCGTGGCAGTTCTCATAGAGGGAAGGGAGGGGATGTGGTGGTCAGGACAAAATGGAAATGGCTGAAAAGAAGTTTCTCCTCCTATTATACAAGTACGGCCCCGCCCTCTCCCCACCCCCATGGGCCCCAGCCTAGCTTTTTCCATTCATGAGTTGTCCCAGTTCTGCTTGTATTTAAGTTTTTTCATATATGATGGTTCTAGTTAAGCAAAAAAACTTATGCTCATGAGTAGTCCCAGAGAAGGCAAGGAGACCACTCAAATGGATAAAGCTAAGCCTGTGGCTAACAGATTGTTGATGTGTGTAAAAAGCACACTGCTTTCTATTTGCTGGTTTGTTATAGAGCATAAATGGCATCATTACTGTGTTTTGACTTATGAAGTGAACAACAGTCAATTCAGAATGCGAAATATGATTGTAAAATGCGTGTGTTGAGCTTAAATTCAATGGAAACTCAGAACTCACTGACTCGTAGAGTTAAGGCCAGAAATGACCATTAGAGCATCTAGCCCAATCTCCAGTGTATCACAGGCCATTCAGTTTTACCGAGTTTCACATGAATTGTACCCTTAGGCTGTGTTTGCTACAAAGTTAGCAGAAAGTGAACATAATACTGGAAAAACATTTTAAGACTTTCAAAGAAAAAAAATGTTAACTCACTGTGCATGTCTACACAGCAGCATTATTCCTGAATAAGCTATTCCAGAAGAGGTATTCCAGAATAACATATTTTGAAATAGTGGAACTACACACAAAATACATTTCAAAACAGCACTCAGCCTATTTAGTTAACCTACTAATAAATTAGTTAACCTATTTAATTCAGCTTAGAAATAGAAGGCTCTATTTTTGTGGGTGGATTATTTGTAGGACTTCAGAACTAATGGGCTTGCAGCATCCCAACATTCTGAAATGTGAACTAGTGAGGCAGAAGAGGTTTTTTGGTCCAATTATTTCAAATTCTTTCTTTTGTTTTTTTTGTTGGTGTGGTGTTTTTTGCTTTTGTTTTTGTTTTTTGGCAGGGGGAAGAGATTGGTTGACCTCTATTTAGATGGACGTTCTCACAAACAATTGCTAACTCTTGTGATTGTGAGTATTGTGACACTCGGAGTTATTCTTAAAACCCCAGTTCCTGGAATTATGTGAGAACTGTAGCTTTTTGAAAATAAGTTTTTAATAGTTCATGCTTGCGAAGAAAAGCATGAAAAGGTGATAGTCCCATCCCACTATACCATAAAGGTTCAAAACCAAAAGGCAAAGACAAGAACCCTAAGGATGTGTCTACACTAGGAACTAATGTCTAAGTTAACTTTAACAGCAACGAAGGGTCCTGTGGCACCTTATAGACTAACAGAAAAGTTTTGAGCATGAGCTTTTGTGAGCACAGACTCACTTCATCAGATGCTGGTCAAAGTGAGTCTGTGCTCACGAAAGCTCATGCTCAAAACTTTTCTGTTAGTCTGTAAGGTGCCACAGGACCCTTTGTTGCTGTTACAGATCCAGACTAACACGGCTACCCCTCCGATACGTTAGTTAACTTTGAAGTTTGGCACTACTTCAAAGTAGCCACCAGAGAGTCAACACACATTTTTTTTCCCTTACTTCGAAGTTAACTTTGAAATCCTTACTCCATTCCTGGGAATGGATGAGTGCCCTACTTCAAAGTTTAATTTCAAAATAGGGTGTGTGTAGACACTCAACTTTGAAGTTATTTTTGTAGCGTAGACACAGCCTAAATGTATTTTTAATCTCATATTTTTCATGCAATCTAGTAACTTTGGGTGGTAGGGGAGGAGAGGCTGACATGATATTTGAATGCTTACCTCTACATTTCAGTATTCTGATCTTTTGTTGTGAAACCTCCAGGTCACTTGTCCTCTAGAGACAAAGGAATCATCCAGCAAAACCCATGGAGCAAAGGGTTCATGTTCTCCATATTTCTGAGATTAAAAACAAGTAGATAAAACTGCTTAAATGAAATATAACAAAGTCCTCTCAGTTCCCAAGCCTTCCTCATTTTCTTTCTATCCCACGAGGATGTAAAAAAGGGCACATACACATTTTTTCCCTTCATGCGTAGATCACTGTCATGGGATTGTCACTTGGTGCACTGACCAAGCCACTGAGACTGCCTTGTTGCCTTCTGGGGCTCCCTACAACCCTGTCCTGTTGGGCCAGAAGCTTTCTTGCTCAGCCAAGGCACAGAGTTGGGGTTACCACCAGTGTTCCCTGTAAGCTGAGTGCTTGGCCATCCACCCAGGATCCATTCAGGTGCTGCCCAGCTGGTTACCCAAGCTCCCACAGCCACCTAAAGTTGCCAGCATGTGTTTCTGTGGTGGTATCCATTTGCACATACCTTGGTTCATATAATAACATTTCTTTTGCCCATAAATGGAAAAAAGTTAGAGGCAATATAGGTTACCACCTCACTGCAGAGCAACACAGACGTTGAACTAGTCAACTTTGGAAGGGTTCAGCTATAAAGCCGTTGACAACACCCAGGAACCCAACCCCCAAAAAGGGACCAAACCCCCAAATAAATCCATCTTTCAGGTATAAAATTTTACACAAAGAAAGCTCATAAAGATGTCTGCCTCATTTATCAATAAAAGAGAGATAACACAGTGGTTGCCTCTCCCCTTGGCAACAAATATTTACACAGGGCTTGAAAATAAATTAAAAGTGTTTTTGTTAAGTCTAAAAAGTAGGATTTACATGATTGCAAGTGAAAACAGACAGATCAAAGTAAGTTACTAAATTAAAATAAATAAACGATGCCAGCTAATTCTAATATACTAAGAAACTTGTTACATGCAAATTCTTACCCTAAAAGTTGTTCTTATTTCAGGCTAGAGTTGATTTTTTCTGACCTGGGCCTTGCAGCTTTGTCTTCACCCTTTCACTACAGTTCTTCATTTCTCTGTCTCTTCATTTGTATCCTCTGAGCATAGGGAGGCAATTTCAAAAGTGAGCTGGAGACCAAGACCTGATTGTTGTCCATTTCTTAAACAGCTCTTCTCCCAGGACTGGAACCCTTTGTTCAGTCTCCCCATCCCCATGGAAAAGTAGCAGATTCAAGATGGATTCCTGTACTAGGTAGCATGCTCACACGTCTTTCTAGGACCAACCACAATTTGGGCTTACTGAAAAAATAAAAGCATTCATGGGTCTTCAGTGTGAGTACTGAGCCATTAGGGTCCTAAAGTATCACTAATGGCCTTCATTAGCACATTTAGAATTAAAAACAGATTCACATTTTGTATTTCTAGCTCCACATATGAAAACAATACCCACACAAATGTACAGGTTTAGCAGATTGTAACTTTAAAAATTATGTTACATGACTTGACTTACATAAAGTGTCTTTGAGTTATGCATATTCAAATTCATAAGCCAATTTTCGTAAAGCATGGGCAAGGCATGGAATTCACCTTTACATCATATGAGGTGGGAGTGAGATTTATATGGCTATGTCTAGATTGCAGGCTTCTGCCACTCCAGGATCCTTCTGCTGACATCCCAGTCATCCCTGTTCCATGAAGAAGAAGGGATGTGTTGGCAGAGGGGGCCTTCCTGACATTTGGCCCAGTGTAGACAGGCCAAATGTTTTGAAAGTATTTCCCAACAGAATTGTCTGCAGGAGATACAGAAATGCATTGTGGAATTTGCGTATCTTTTGCTGACAGATCTGTTCAATCTAGACATAGCCTCTGTGAACTGGAGTATTTTTGTAATGCAGTGAATTTTGTTTTGACTTGCTAGCTTCCCTATCCCAGCCCAGCCTATTTAAACTGGAAGTGAGGTAATGGGGACAGACAAGGGATACGTATTAAGATAAACTTTCTCTTTTTTTTTTCTTTTTTTAACAGAAACTCACTCAGAAGTAAACCAGGTCAGGGGATGATTTACAAAATTATCATTGTCCTATGGTGTTAATGTGATAGCTGGTTTCAACTGACATCTGTGATAAACAATTGGATGCGCCTCTTCTTTTGCATGAACTAGAGTTTCTAATTAATTATGCAAAAGCTGAAAACATGCAAATAAGAGTAGACTGAAAATAATAGCCAAAATCTAAGATAAGGTGCACTCTCACACCTTGTTCATTTATTGATAGCCATTGCTCTGACTGCAATGGTTTCATTTTGACAATGGGTTTTTCCAGAAGTAATATATATATCGATATCACTACTATGTATTCTAAGACTTTGTTCTGTTATGATATACAGTCACGTAAAGCTGACACATTAATATGGAAAATATGCTACAAGAACATGAATGATTTTTCATTCAACTTGCATTCATTTATACAGGCTACTTTACACACAGTAAAATTTTTCCTACAGTATCAGGAAAGTTTTCTTTTTCCACTTATTTATTTCCATGATTTAACAAGTTTATTGTGTACAAAAGAAAAAAAATTCCACATCTATTTCTCGTTCACCATATGGGGGCATTGAACATGTAACACAAGGTTATGTTCAACATCACTGTTTGCCCGGTGTTCTCTATACATGCAATCAGGCCTGTTGGCAGGGAGTGCAGGGGGAGGGGGCGGCAAAGGGGCAGTTGCCCCAGGGCCTGGCATTTCATAGGGGCCCAGTGCTCCAGCTGGCACTGCGTTTGGTAAGCAGCAGTGGCTGTAGCTTCAAGAGCCTTTAAAGTGCTGTGGTAGTGCCACTCTGCATGGCTCAAAGGGAAAGGGGGGGAGTGGGAGGGGTGGGGACCCTAAAACTACAGTCTAGGTGGTGCCAATAGCTGCCTGCCCTAGGCTCTGCTTCTTCCACCCTTGGCCACACCCCTTCTGAGTCACAGAGCCAGGCCCTCCTCCCACCTGTCCCTGGGGATGGTGGTAGCTGTTGTCCCCACTGCATGCAATCAAATGTTTCACCATCACTGTAAACAAAATAGGTGTGAGGAGTTATCCATGTGATCATCAAG
Organism: Carettochelys insculpta; assembly: GCF_033958435.1. Lineage (NCBI taxonomy): Eukaryota > Metazoa > Chordata > Testudines > Carettochelyidae > Carettochelys > Carettochelys insculpta. The sequence goes on along the minus strand of NC_134150.1, from coordinate 15,015,217 downwards.
GAGCATATTACTCCAATTTGCATGCCACAGAGTATCATTTTCATAACCATTATCTGAACAGTATCATCCCATGGGGTAGTTACCTTTTGTAACTGTGGAACTCCCCTGGGCTCTTTTCACCTGTCATCTCATTCTGGGTTGTTTTTTTTGTTTTTGTTTTTGTTTTTGTTTTGTTTTGTTTTTTCACTTTGCAACAGAAATTGTCATTCCTGCTATCACTGGGACATGGAATCTCTCCCTGTTTCTTTGGACAGCATCCAGCAAAATGGGCCCAAATCTCAGTTGGACCTTTTGGTACTACGACAAAACAAATCATAAATATAATACTGAACACGATAATATTGATTCAGAGCCAAATTTTCGAAGGCCTGCCAAGAAACAAGGAAAGGTGCCAAGTTATGAGCAGGAAGAAATCATGCCATGAATTTTCTTCAGGAGTCTTTTAGCAGTCGTGGTACTCATGCCCTGACTTTCCCCACCTGAGACCTTCTATTTTGGGGATATCCTCCTTCAGCACAATCTGGTTATGAGTTGCTGGTGCTGTCTGACAGCCCCAAAAGTGGAGAGTCACAAGCAGTGCTTTGCTTGTGCTTTGATCATACATCCACTGGGTAAAACAGACTTTCTTTGCAAAATCTCAGCGACAAAAACAATTGTTCTGATCTGTAAATCACATACTTGCATAAATTAACAGCCTGCTTGTATGTGTAGCAAGAGGATTTGTATGCACATGTGCAAGATTTTGCAGCAAAACAGCTGCATCCTCTCCTCTTGCATGAACCTTTGGAAGCTGGCCATGTAAATGTACACTGAGAAGTGAATGTGTTTGAAAGCAAAATAGTTGCAAACTTGTTACCCTTTTACTTATCTATCAAGATGTGATGTATAAACCACCTTAATGATATCACAAAAGGTCAAAATAGTGCTATAGCATTTTAAAAAGAAAACCTCCACTAAATTACAGCTATTGCATCAAGGTCAATGACTGAATTATCATCACAGCTCCTGAAAACTGCCAAATAAACTCTCAGAGGTCTGTTACTTGTAATACTGAAGTTTGGAGCAAATAGTGCAAAGGACTGATTTAACTAGCAATTAGATTAGATTGTAGAACTATATATATATAAAATAATAATGTGTGACCTTCAACATCTGTTGATCATCTTCAGCATCTGATGAAGCAGGTCTTTGCCCATGAAAGCTTAGGGTCCAAAATATCTGTTAGTCTATAACGTGCCACAAGACTTCTTCTTACAGCAATGAAGGGTCCTGTGGCACCTTATAGACTAAGAGAAAAATTTTGAGCATGAGCTTTCGTGAGCACAGACTCACTTCATCAGATGCTGGTCTTGGAAATCTGCAGGGCCAGGCATAAATAAGCCAGAGCAAGGGTGGGGATAACAAGGTTAGCTCAGTCAGCAAGGGTGAGGCTTACTACCAGCAGTTAATCTGGAGGTGTGAACACCAAGGGAGGGGAAGCTGCTTTTGTATTTAGCCAGCCATTCACAGTCTTTGTTGAAGCCTGAACTGAGGATGTCGAATTTGCAGATGAATTGTAGCTCAGAAATTTCTCTTTGGAGTCTGGTCCTGAAATTTCTTGGCTGTAGGATAGCTACTTTTAAGTCTGCTACTGTGTGGCCTGGGAGATTGATGTGCCCTCCTACGGGTTTTTGTGTATTGCCATTTCTGATATCTGATTTGTGTGCGTTTATTCTTTTACATAGAGACTGTCCAGTTTGTCCGATGTACATAGCAGAGGGGCATTGCTGGCACATGATGGCATAAATTATATTGGTAGATGTGCAGCTGAATGAACCCACGATGGTGTGGCTGATCTGGTTAGGTCCTGTAATAGTGTTGCTGGTGTAGATATGTGGGCAGAGCTGGCAACGAGGTTTGTTGCATGGATGGGTTCCTGAGTTAGAGTGATTGTGGTGCGGTGTATATTTGCTGGTTAGGATTTGCTTCAAGTTGGCAGGTTGTCTGTGGGCAAGGACTGGTCTGCCTCCCAAGGCCTGTGAAAGTGGGGGATCATTGTCCAGGATGGGTTGTAAATCCCTGATGATGCGCTGTAGAGGTTTTAGCTGAGGACTGTAGCTGATGGCTAGTGGTGTTCTGTTGGTTTCCCGCTTGGGCTTGTCCTATAATAAGAGGCTTCGCGGCACATGTCTGTCTCTGTTGATCTGTTTTTTCACTTCCTCAGGTGGGTATTGCAGTTTCAAGAATGCTTGGTAGAGATCCTGTAGGTGTTTGTCTCTGTCGGAGGGGCTGGAGCAAATGCGGTTATATCTTAGTGCTTGGCTGTAGACAATGGATTGTGTGGTGTGTCTGGGATGGAAGCTGGAGGCATGAAGGTAGGCGTAGTGGTCAGTGGGTTTATGGTACAGGGTGGTATTGATGTGGACTGTTCCAGGCTGAGGTTGATGTTGGGGTGAAAGTTGTTGAAGTCCCGGTGGATTCCTCCAGAGTCTCCTTCCCATGGGTCCAGATGATGATGATGTCATCAATGTAGCGTAAGTAGAGACGGGGAGTTAATGGACGAGAGCTAAGGAAGCGCTGTTCCAGGTCAGGCATGAAAATATTGGCATATTGAGGGGCCATGGGGTACCCACAGCTGTGCCGCTAATTTAAAGGTATATATATCATCGCCAAATCTGAAATAGCTGTGTGTGAGGATAAAGTTACAGAGCTCAGCCATGAGATGTGCTGTAGCATCATCAGGGATACTGTTCTGGACAGCATTTATTCCATCTTTGTCTCTCTGTCTCCCAGCCCAGACTAACTGCTGCCCAACTCCCAGTTCCAATTCAAACCCCTCAGGCTCCACGTCCTCCTTTGTCTCCAATACAAAGGTGTTACCTGGTCATCAAGGTTTCCCTCAGCAGGAGACCCACACCCTCTGAGAGCCACTCACACACACACAGGTATTCCCCACTCCATCACAACTTGTTACTAGGCTGGTGAACTCTACTTATACAATATACAACTATCAAAACAAAACAAAAAAAATAGTGTATAGACTAGCACGGCTTCTTCTCTGTTACTAATATACAACTAGTTTGATGTTTCTGGCCTGCCTTTTGACGTCTGCCCTAACTCATGGTCCTGAGCCACTCCACAGTGCGACGGGGCACTGGATAACATGATTAAAATATATTACGACTGTTACAAAGACAGATGGTGACCAATGGTACTTTAAATCTGCTGAAGGCAGGACAAAAAGCGATTAACAATCTGCAGCAAGGTAAATTTTGGTTAGATATTAGGAAAACTTTCTAACTATAAGGATAGGTAAACACTTAATGGCCGTGTCTACACTAGCCAAAAACTTCGAAATGGCCATGCAAATGGCCATTTCAAAGTTTACTAATGAAGCGCTGAAATACATATTCAGCGCCTCATTAGCATGTGGGCGGCCGCAGCACTTCGAAATTAACGCGTCTCGCCACCGCGCGGCTCATCCAGACGGGGCTCCTTTTCGAAAGGACCCCAGCTACTTCGAAGTCCCCTTATTCCCATCTACTCAAAGGAATAAGAGGACTTTGAAGTAGCCGGGATCCTTTCAAAAAGGAGCCCTGTCTGGACGAGCCACGTGGCGGCGAGTTGCTTCAATTTCGAAGTGCTGCGGCCGCCCACATGCTAATGAGGCGCTGAATATGTATTTCAGCGCTTCATTAGTAAACTTTGAAATGGCCATTTGCATGGCCATTTCGAAGTTTTTGGCTAGTGTAGACGTAGCCAATAAGTGGCAAAAGGAGTAGGTGGAATCCTTGTTCTTACAAGTTTTTCAGATCAGGTTAGGATGTTCTAGGTTTACTTGGGCCTGTCTCACAAGAGGATGGATGAGATGATCTCTTGAGAACCCATCCAATTGTACACTTTTATGACTCTGTGATAGGTATTACTGTAGCCTGCATATTTTAAATGCTGTCTGACAGACATTTTACAGCCTTTGTAACTTTTCTTCCACAAAGGACTGCATGATAAAAAACATACGGCAGTTACTTGATCGTGTTGTCCATGGGATATCAACAGTCTAAAAAGAATATAAAGAGTTCAGTGCAAAATGTTGGAATAACAAAGAGCAGGTGCTCTCTGCCTTTCCATTGTTCATGTATTATGTGCTGCAACAAGTTGGCCTATATCCGATTACGCTTCCTTGTGACACTGTCAGTAATTCAAATTAAGCAGATGTAATACAATCCCGCATAATGGGATAGGAGGAAAATTTAGAAAAATGCATTTTTCTAGTTATGATTTGCAGTTTACAAATATCACAGAAGTACTTGGGTTACCTATAGGAAAATACAAATATGCAGGATTTTTTTGGCACATGCTGTATCACATCACAATAGCCTATTGATTTGCATATTCTTTCTGATTATTATCTGGTAATTGAGTAAGTAAATACATACTGCAATTACCATGTACCCTACACTTCCATCTACTCTGAAGAATAGAATTAAACATGTATTTATCCTATAGCTACATAACCATCTGTATTATATAACAAATGAATGGTAGTTTATACATAAAGATAATAAAAGAGAAGCCTGCCCACTCTGAGTCACAGGGATGCCATGCAGGCATATGCATCCATGCAGATGGATCACATTGCAGAGCTGAAGCCTCCTGTTATATCATCATTTCTTCTACCACATTAGGTAGTAAACAACCATATTTGAACTCATGGAATGTGTGCAGAAAATAATGCCTTGTGTTGCAACAAAAATAAATTGCTTGCCAACTGCTCTGTTGACAAACCGACAACCTCAAAGAAGATTCTCTCATATCCTAAGAAAGATGGTAAAACTCTTTTTGATCAAGATACCATAGAAAGGTTGTCAGATCATAGCAAGTTAGGTGAATCCACAATAAGTGATGCCTTTGATAATCAGGAAGAATTTGTTAAAGTTGTTTGCAAAAGCCACATGCTTCTTTCACTCTGTTCCCTTCACTGAGTGTGGTGGAGAGGAGATTTCCATAAAATTATTTTAATTAATGCATGTGATAATTATATATTTGGTGATAATTCTAATAGATAGAAATTAATCATTTTTCCACATGTTGAAAATGAATGCAGATTGGATAATATCAGACAAAGCAGAAGCATCAACTACTGGAATATCGTACTGTCAGATGCAATGTATGCCCCATTTTCTTGGCAGCTCTTTTCTTTACCTTTTCTCCTTCAGTTTCTGAAAGCAAAAACTGGATAACTGATACATGAATAACTGGTCATGGCAGGATCCATAAGTGCTGGTACCTGGCCTGAAGTGGTTTCCATCACACATAGAATTTGGTTCAAAGGTTTTCAGCACTCCTGCTACACAAGTCATTCCCAGCACCTCTACTGAGAACCTCTTTTCCATGGTCATGAGAAGTGGGTCTGTCCCACAAAAGCTCACCTAATAAATTATTTTGTTAGCCTTTAAAGTGCTACTTGACTGCTTTTTGGTTTTGATCCTCATGAGAGTTACATTTGACATCTCTCAGGCCTATGTCTCTTCCAAAGTTTCACTTCTAGAAATTCATCCCTTGTAAATTCTTATTAAATGAAAGCATCCTTTGAATGCCCATTAAGTCACAGAAACGAGGTCATGTAGCACAAACTGTGTCCGTGCTGCGTTGTTCCTTACAGTATTGTATCTAGAAGGTTGTTTTTGGAAACAAATAGATTTAATCCAGCACAGTTTCCCTCTGTAATTAATGGTTTGTCTTCCTTTTACCAAAATGGCTTGCACGCTTCAGGATAAGACTTATCTAACCTTTTTGAGGTTTCCCCTCAATCTGGAAAATGCACAATATTAGTATCAGAGGGGTAGCCATGTTAGTCTGTATCTGCAAAAACAACAAGAAGTCCTGTGGCACCTTATAGACGAACAGATTGTTTGGAGCATAAGCTTTCGGGGGCAAAGACCCACTTCGGTTTTTATACTTCAGGTCACTGACAGAAAACAAAGGAAAATCCTCATCAGTCAAGTAAAAGGTGCCAACCAAACCAATATGGTTTCTCACAAAGAGTAAGGGGAACAAGCTACTCATAATAAACTACAGTGTTTTTATGGTGGCTCCCCATCCATGATACCTGCTTGTTATCTATTTTGAAACATATTTGACACTTATGCTTTTATTCACTAATGAGAAATTAAAAGACTCTTTAAACTCCTCAGATTTTTATCAGGGTGGGTTTGACTTTGGCAGGGGGCATATCATAGAGTTTTATTTTTTCCTCATAAGCCCATTAATTAGCATAAAATAAGCTAAATATATAGCTGCTTCATACTTAAAAATACAGACAGCAAACCACTATCAGAAGAATGTTATCTGGAAGGCTTAGTCAGATAGTACTTCATGTAAGTTTTGTGACCCCATTTACTTTTAATTGATTCTGCAGCACCAGGCCCTGTATGGAGTGTTCTAAATCAATGTCAGCCATATAAATCGATAATAAACTGTACAAGATCCTTTCTTAGTTGTAGTTAAAGATATCTTATTTAAGAGGATATGGGTAAAACTCTTAGCAAATGAACGTAAATACAGCCAGAATTCATTCTGGACTCCCTTTCTCCTGTGTTTTACAGATTGAGGAATGTCACACATCAAAATGTAGATTCTTTCTGTCTCCCTTCATGAATGATTCAGCAGGGATTTGTGAATGTTTTCCATTCACACAGCCATTCTGAGCTGTATTGTATTTCCTCTACCCGTTTATTAGCTGAAAATACATTACTTTATCTCAATTATAGAATAGGATTTATAAATACACTGGTAAGATCACCCTTAACAACGGCTTTAAACATGGTTTGGTATTCTGCCTTACTTTGGATAGAAGGAATAGTTCACCTTAGCAAATATAAAACAGAAGCCAATTAATTTTTCCAGTTATGGTTTTCCAATATTTTTTTCATTTTCATAAAAATTTGTATGTGAAAACAGCTTTGTTTCCACAAAAAATAATGTCTCATCGAAAAGCTGAAAGAAAAATTTCAAACAACTCCTGACAACAACCAGCTTAAATCATGTGGATAAGTCTTAAAATGTAACAAAAACCAGGAACTGGTTTCCATGTAGCTCCTTTTTGAACTGTGTTATCTAGGGGGAGGGCTTGCTTAGAGCAAGCAGGCACCCACAACTGCAATAAGCCCAGTTTTCTTTTCATCCTTAAACTTCCATAGTTGCAATCATGTGTGCTATTTTCACTACCAGGCATGCATGGTGACAGTATATTCTTGTAGAGGGGTCCCGAGTGCTGAACTTTGCTTTCCATATTGATTTAAATTAGATACATTTCCACAAATAGGAACCTTCAGTCTAGAAAGTTGCTTCAGAAGTCTTCTTACCAAGATTCAGGTCCCACATTCTTTGGCTAAGATTACTAAGATTAGATGCTTTTTAAGGTCTAGCCATTGAAAGGTTTCTTATGGTGCTCACGACCATTGTCTGCAAGTGCTTGTTCTCTTGCAGCTGCCTATAAGAGACATGTAACTCAAAACTGGACTCAGAAAACCAATATGCTTCAGAAACCCCATCAAACTGGAATCATAGTGCAACTGTTCGAGACATTATGAACTTGGGCTTCATCCTCATCGAAAGACGAGATGTCCCTCTGATAGCTCTGTGCAACACTACATGGTTGCCATTCACATGAGTTCCAGTAAACCTTTCTTTAGGGATATTGTATAATCTTTCTACAGTATCCAAACTGTCATGTACGCATCATCACTAAGGTATCTGAGTACTATTTGGGGAACCCCTACTACTTCTTTGAGATTACATTTGTATAGCATGAATCCTAAACCACCAAATGGCATTCAGACACATGCAGTAGGCCAAATCCTGAACTTATGCAAATTGCCACTGTACTACTTTCTTCATTGGCGATATGCTGATTGACATCCCTTGATGGCCCACCCGATTTGTAAGCTTTCTCATACCCACTGTGAACCTAAGAGTGTTAACATTCTTGCGCTAAGCCTGATTATTAACAAAACACTTGCAAATTTATTCCTTTGTTTGGGACAACACTTTTGTTGAATACCCTAATGTTAGTGTCACTGGACCTACAAAGCAAGAGAAGAATTTAGAGAAAGGTATATATGGATTTTACACTGGCTGGTTTCGTCAAAGAGCCCCAAACCAAGGAAGCTTTGAATTTTACCAGGCTAGTTACTGAAGGATCTATCTACATTATCTTCTCAGCCCTCAGTCCCATTGTACAATATTACAAAATGTTAGTCAGTCACCCAAAGCTCCTGTGCTGCAAGTTACTCCAGTTTCAGGATCTGAAACAACTAGAATTATTGGGGTTTTGATCTTTTAAAGAGACCTTCAGTGACTGCTGGGAGGCAAGTCATTTCCAGAAGGAGAAAAAAGGAAGATGCTCTTACCATATCTTAAAGTCTGTAAGACCAGAAGGTGCCCCATGACCATCTAGTCTAACCTCTTGCACATCGCATGCCACAGAACCTTACCCATCCACAGTGGTGCAGGAACATTTTTAAGTATGGGGGTGCTGACACCCCCTCCTCCCATTACCTCTGTCCTCCTCCCACAGCTGAGTTCAGGAGCAAAGCCTTGGCCTGCAGGCTAGCAGTCAGGATCTGGGGCAGAGCCCTCTGGTGTGCAGGGCCAGGAGTTGGAACCCCCAGGCCCAGAGCCAGCAGCAGAGACCTGGGCATGCAAGGCAGTAGCCAGGATCCCTCGTGTGGAGCCAGAAGCAGGTGTCTGCCTCCCTCCACTGCTTTGCTCTCCCAGCTGCACAGCTCCATGGGGGAAGGGGCAGGAGTGGAATGTGGCACCTGGGGGAACAAAGCAGCAGGACCATATTGCTCCACTTCTTCCCCCAGCGGTTGCAGGTGATTGCTGGGGTGGCGGGGGAGGGAGGGGAGAAGGATTGCCTGGGTGGGGGAGGGAAGAGGCAGGGCCTGTGGCTGATGGGGGTTGTCCAAGCCCTTCCTGGGGCTGAGGAGTGGGGTCACATGACTGGTCTCCCCTTACCTGTCTCCACTGGCGGGGCAGCAGCTGGGTTCCTGAGTGTGGGGCCAAGAGCAGAGCCTGCAGTGAGCAAGGAGACAGTCAGTGCCTTGGGCATTAGGCCAGGAATCTGGAGGTGCTACAGCATGCCCTGCACCCTTAGTCCGTGCAGTTATGCCTGTCCAGTCCAGGAATAGGCCCGTAACATTTGGCCAAGTTACTGAAGTCCTCAGGTCACGATTTAAAGATGTCCAGTTCCAGAGTAATCACCATTTCGTCTAAATCAAACCAGCAAGTGAAACCATGGGCTCTATGATGCACTGGAAGGTTTTTTTTGTTTTTTGTTTTTGTTTTTTTTTTGCCAGTCATGGTATTAATTACATCAGATTCATTTTTTAATTACCTGATTAAGAAAGGAGGAAAGAGAACGCACAGTGGCATAAATGGAATTCTGTTATATGGCTCAAGGAAACATGAAGCATGGGAACATGTGTCATCTCACATTGCTCAGGTATGGAACACACTGACATATAATTACTGCATGCATTGTAATAAAGTACAGGATATGAATGCTTTACAGTCCTTTAAGCACTTACATTTTTTCCTTTTAGCTTTTCCAAGGACTAATTATAGCCCAGAGAGGTGGTGGAGTGGATGCAACATAAGCCACAGCAAGGTCAACATGAAAGAAGTTAAGACAGTAAACTACTGATAGAGAATATTGTGCCAAATGCTGTACTAATCAGAAGTAAGAAATTGCATTCAAAAGAGAGATAACCAGGGTATAAACACTGGCATGTCTACCATAAGGTTATTTCAAGTCCTCTCTCATTTCTTAGATTTTAAAATGTTAAAACTGTGAATGTGGATGCTCACCAAAGCACAGAGGTCACAATTTACCTAGCCCCTCTCCCCAGGGCATGTCTAAACTCACAGGAAGATTGACACTTCAGAAGCTGATCTTCCAGAGTTTAACTGAACGTGTCTAGTAGGGTCTGGTACGTCGACTTAAGCTGTGCTATTCTCATAGCTGGAGTCGCGCATTTTAGGGGAATAGACTCAGAGGGGTAGCTGTCTTAGTCTGTAGCTTCACAAAGAACAAGCAGTTCTTCAGGACCTTAATGACTAATAGATTTATTTACTCAGTCATGAGCTTTTGTGGGTAAGACCCTCTTCCTCAGGTTTGAAGCAGACAATTAGAATCCAGGGTTAAGATAAAGATAAAGCTCATTAACTACTAAATAAATGTGTAAGTCTTTAAGGTGCTACACGATTGTTTGTTATGCTTTAGGCTGAATTTCTCTCCTAGTGCAGACCTGCTGTCTCAAAAGAGACCTTCAGGGTGAAACTTGGGAGTCTGGAAGGTGTATGGGGGGCAGGTTGCATGAGGCATGTTCCCCAGCTTGTTGCGCAGGTGTGTGAGCGGGAGCCCAGGGATGGGATGTGTCCTTGAGCAAATCACTTTCTAAAATCTTTGAAATTTAGCAGCTCTGCCAGGAGCTGAGCAAGGAGGGATGAATTAGTCTTTGGGCAGGCAAGCACCCATGGTCATCACAGACACATACAGTAGCTCCCCACAGGTGTGTGGCCTCATTGCCTTGCCTCAAAAATAAGATCCCAAAGAACAGAAAACACAAAACGTTCCTGGAGTTTTTCTGTTCTGAAAGTTAGAAAAGGCTTGGATTGGGGATGGCTGACAGTGTCAGGTCCTGCTTTTCATGTGATATTCCTACTGGCAAATACAAATACCCTCATCAACTAAATGCCAGTTCCTATGCTCTTTCCCCTCTAGCACAACATCTTCTTGCCAGTTCAGATGCCTTCCTTCTTATTTTTCCTCATCTCCTGATGGTGGAGGCAAAGTCATCTTTGAAAAGCTGGCTGAAATGTATGAAAACATCTGGCAAAGCGGGTCTTTGGCCACGAAAGTTTATGCTCCAAAATATCTGTTAGTCTATAAGGTGCCACAGGTCTTCTTGTTGTTTTCAGAACAAAAAAACAGTCATTTTTTTATAGAATACAGACTAACACGGCTATATCTCTGTTACTTCCTTAACATAAGGTAAATAGACTTGACCATTTCTTCCACATCTGGGAAACATTCTCGCCTTCTAACACAGGTTGAACCTGTCTAATCTGGAACTCTCATTTGGCAACATCCGTAATCTGGCAGGATTTTAGTTAACTGGATGACCATTTATCATGGGTTTGGCCAAGTCTCCCACAGTTCTGTAAAGTTTGTTTCAAGCCACAGTCCTGGCTGTCAGCGTTCTCTGCTGTTGTTAAGCTGTAATTTACCCCTAAAAGTCTTCTAAGATCTCAGTCAGCAGTGGCAGTATTGGTAGTGCTGCTAGACATTACTGACCTCCCATGGTCCAGCAAATTCTCTCATTTGGCACTGGTCAGGTCCCAAGGGCGCTGGATGAGAGAGGTTCAACCTGTACTAGCAAACCAGGATGAAGGAATATTCATGAGCTGCATATCCTCAAATGAGCATGCAAAATGAAACCACCTGGCCATACTACCCAGTCAGTATTAGATGACCGCATTTTCTCTTCTATCTGTTTCTTTGGAAAGAGCATTGGTGAGCCAAACAAACATTTTTTACCCAAATCTGTCTCCTAAAATATACAGAAACACTTTGAATTCATTGTCAGAGGTAAAAGCCAATTCCTGCAGTCACGCCAACCCGCCTCTGGTTTCAAAGATACATTTCAGTTGTGTGTGCCTTGTGACGTGCAGTATAATACCAGCATCTTACTGTACTGGATACTAATTAGAAAAAGAAATGTGTTAAATGTCGGGCCTCAGGAAAGCAAACTTAACATTCTGACAGCAGCTAGAGAGTGATAGCCGTAATCAAGCATTTCCCTGCTTACATCTGTGCCAAACAACTTCACTTTCTTTCAGCTAAATCTCCAAAAGAGACGATTTTTCTTTACTATTCCAAAGAAGTGTGTCCTCAGTTCCCACCTGCTGATATTGCCAGAAATAAGGCCACAGCTGACCAGATGTTACAAGTCAGCAAAGCAATGCATTAAACCATTGTCTGTGCTTCTAGGTTGTGTAATGGGAATTGCTAACATTTTCCCCACCTCCATACACACCCCATTCCCCAAACTTCAGTAGTTTTGTTATGCTTTCATTAAACAAAGAGGTTTCTTAAAGCTAGAATTATGTCTCTTTTTTGAATTTGACATGGAGGCAAAATTCAGGCTTTCTGCCAGACTGAGAGTTTGATATAATTTGGAAAACACAATATATTAGAACAGCTTTTGGGAGCAAAGGAAAAGCAGATGTCACTCCAGTGACACAGAGTAATCTATTTGCTCAGTGCTTGTATTTTGCTACCAATTTTGTATTTTTCAAAAAGGACAATAAAAGAATTGTGCTCTCTGCTAATTAATGACAAGCTGGTAAAAGCATCTATCCATTGTTCCATTTATTTCTTCATTTCCAGCTGTTAACAGCCCTGTTCTGAAATGAATCAATGTCGTTTACACAATGCTGTCACCCCTATTGTTTCTTTATCAGCCTCGCATTTTCATAAATCGGAGGTGTTAATTCCTTAATGGCTTCTCTCAGAGCTTTAAAATGTATGCAAAATGGTAATCCACCTCCTAAACAATTCATGTTTACACAGGCACACTCTTAAATATGTTTACTATCAAAATGAATCCTTTGTTTGGATCTAGCTCTATCTGTTTGTTTTCCAAACACTGAATCATAGCGGGTATATAGAGTCTAATAGCAACACTATAAGATAACATTCGTTTTTGGAACCCAGTTAATTCTATTTCAGTGTAAAAAGTCGTGCATTTTTCCTGCAAGAGCACTTGGAGCCTTTAAATGCAGTTCTTGCAGGGGAGTGCGCTCTGCCCATGAACCCCACCACTTGGTGGGAGAAGTACGTGACAGCAGCAATGGTGGCCCCGGCGTCTCTGGGGAGTCACTGGCATTGAGTTAGAATGGGGAGCCTGGGGATGCCTGGCTCTGGGGGAGGGCATTCAGCTAGAATGGGGGTGGGGCTAGGGGATCCTGACTGGTGGAGGGGGAGGGCATTTATTCAGAGAGGCAGTGGGGGCGGTTGGTTTGGGAGTACCTGGCTCTATAAAGCTTTGTATAATATAATGTGGTAAATAGGGGAAGATGACACCCACAAGTGTAACAAGAAGTCCTGTGGCACCTTATAGAATAACAGATATTTTGGAGCATATGCTTTCGTGGGCAAAGACCCACGTCGTCAGATGCATAATAGGTAAAGATTATCAGACTAGATTTAAATGGCTTGTGGGAAAGAAAAATCCACTGGAGGAGCAAGTTAAACAATAATGTTACCAGGAATGAGTCCTTTTTAGCAGTTAAGGGTAATGAACAAATTTCTATGAGGCTGGTAGGAGCATCACATATGAAAAAGTCCCCACATACATAACAGAAATGACAACTTTTCCATAGTGTCTTTTTGGGTCATCCTTTTTAAAAAGATGATTATATCCCTGCTATGAATTTTTAGGATTAAAAATTAAAACCTTTTTTTTTTTCAGATTAACCCTGTTGAACTTGGAAAGATCACTTAATCTCTCAGTGCCTCCAGTTCCCCTCAGTGAAACGGAGATATAGGAATATTTCCTTTTTCTGACCTCTGCCTGCATTGTTGATTTGTGTCAATGAGACTATTCACATGTGTAAAGTTAAGCCTACGTTTAATTCTTTGTAGGACTGGCCTAAGACTGCAAGCTCTTTGTGGCAGAAACTCTTCTTTTCCTCTGTACATACGGCACATAGTGTAATGAGTCTCTGAACTGACTTGGCTTCTTGGCAACAACAACAACAACAATAACAGAAAGTGCATTGTTCTCTATTACAGTCTATAGGTTTTAAAAAGTTATGTCTAGAAAATCGTATTGATTTCATCTTTCTCAAATCATGTTGATTTTTTTGATAAAATCAACCTCATCACAGACCATCTACTCATTTTGTGTCACACATCACCTAGTACGGTGGGATCTTGGTCCACGACGAAGTCTGCCAGGTGCTACAGTAATCTGAACAAATGATTAGTAACAATAATACTTCATATTTACATCCAAAAGCCTGTTCCAGAGCCATTTAAACTAAAGAGAGTCTTTATGTTGACATCAAAGGGCTTTGGAGCAAGACCCACGTGAACACTACTGAAATATCTTTCTGGCTATGTCTACACTAGCCCCAAACTTCGAAATGGCCACGCAAATGGCCATTTCGAAGTTTACTTATGAAGCGCTGAAATGCATATTCAGCGCTTCATTAGCATGCGGGCGGCCGCGGCACTTTGAAATTGACGCAGATTGCTGCCGCGTGGCTCGTCCCGACGGGGCTCCTTTTCAAAAGGACCCCGCCTACTTCGATGTCCCCTTATTCCCATGAGCTGCGCGACGGCGAGGCGCGTCAATTTCTGTGGTGGCGGGATAATTTTGTTTTTCAAATTTTGCTTTCAGATCTATTCTCATCTACATATGGAACAGTTTGATACAGGATATGCTAGCATTATAATAAGCCTAAAGATGAGAAATACCAGATTTTTTACCTGGAAAATAATGTAGCCAATTCCAAGCTGCCTGAGGAAATGTGTGAGAAAAAAGGCACTGGTGGTGATAAAAGGAAGAGTCTGAATAAAAGAACAGCCTTAAATATTATTGATGTAGATTTGTTTAATTCCCTTTTGTATCAATTTAAGGAACAGATTACATATTGCTTAGAAGTGACATGGCAGTTTTCCAATAATGTGCAGTGATTGTAAGACCCTTATAGCTTAAAGGACGGATTCTTCATTTAAAGCTTTGTCTACAATAGTTCTTTTGTCAGTAATAATTTTGTCAGGCAGGTGTACGCTAAAAAAAACAAGCAAACATCCCAACTGACATAATTTGCACTGACAGAAGTGCCGGCAACTACAGCGCTAGGTTGGCAGGAGAGCTTCTTGCTGCTTGCTGAGGGTGGCTTGTTTGAGAGCTCTCTCCAAACAGCAGAGAGCGGCTACACAGGAGACCTTGCAGTGGCACAGCTGCTAAGGTCCAAAGTGAAGACGTAGCCTGGGACTGAAACCTATAGAGAAGATCAGGGCTTAGTAGTGACCATAACTAGCTGCTGCACCGCAGGCAAACACTGGAGTGGACCAGCTGCACCAGCTCTCCTTTGTGCTCGTGTTCTGAGGTTTGTTAATCAGCCATTGTTCTAGGTGGGAATGTTAAGTTAAAGAAAAGGTTGGCCAAAAGCAGCTCCAGGTCTTCCAGCGTAAGCAGGTCCTATGGCATGCCACTGCCTTGGGAAGCAATACACAGGAATAAGAGATATACCAGCAGGGCACATCATTAGAGGTGGACAAAAAGGCCACTTTATAATAAAGTGAGGCTAATCAAAAATTATTCTGTAATTTTACCATCTGTGAAACATCTGCCATTGCTAAACAATGGGGTGTGTATGAACACTGATCAAGCAACAACTGAAGCTCTGGATATGCCAAGCTATATGTGAGTGCTAAAAAGTGTGCAGCACAGAGAAAGGAACAGAACTCTCATTATTGTCCTTTAAATTCAAGAAATGATAAAAAAATAGCTTGCTCAGAAGTGCACTTCCTTACAATTCTCACAGGAAAATAAAGGTGTTCTAGATTGCCCTTTCCGTGCTGTAAACCCTGGGTGAAGTCTGTAGCAGGGACAGCCTGGTCTACACAAGAGAAGTTGGGGCCCTCAGCACTTCTGAGGTCTCGCCAGCACTGGAATTCATTTTATAACATTTAATCTACAAAACAGAATAAGAAAAGCTATTAGTACATTTCCTCACCAATTAAACCTAGCAGGACCTAGCAAACATGTTACAAGAGTTGCCTCTGTCCTGAGATTCCTGGCCTAATTCCAAAACTTTTGAGGTAATTTCTCATCATGAACTAATTCAGGGGTATGCAACCTGCAGCTCCAGAGCTGCATGCAGCTCTTTCGCGACTTCTTTGTGGCTCCCAACGCTATAATTGCGAAGTGAAACAAACAAACAAACAAACAAACAAAACCCCTTCTGATTATTTTTGATAAAGACTGAATAGCTAAAAGACTAATAATGAACTCATACCTAAATATCAAACAATAAGTGAGCTCGAAACATTAATATGTGCAATGCATTCTGGGATATGACACTGTATCTGTGTTTTGATTGCTTTGCCAATAAAGTCTTATTCACATGCACAGGGACTCTTGAATTACTGAGTTTTTTACCAAATTCGAAAAAAAAAAAAAAGCTCTTCTTGCTATTTTGGTTGCCGATCCCTGGGCTGACGCATTCCTGGACTCTGTGGGATCTGAGGACAGAACACATCCCTGCCAGCCTGGCACAGCAGGGTGGGGAAACTTGTTTAGATATGAGGCGACTGATCTACAGCTCACGTGCCACTCTTGGCATGCATGCTGGGGGTTGCTGACCCCTGCTCTACTCTATGCTGATTAGGCCTCAGCTGGGGGCCACACAACAGTGACAGGCAAAAAATGCCCCTGCAATCAACTCAGCATTGAAGCCCCACCTGAGACACCTCACTTTTCTTATGCTCCAGCCTCACAAGGGGTTTGAGGGGAGGGCAGACCAAGTTTCCGGAGCTTTGGGTAGGAGGTGAGGTACAGGAACATGCTGTGGATATGGGGTCTCAGTGGAAGTGATGGTGTGGGAGCAGGTTGGTGGTTTGGGGTCTACAGGAAGTGGGGTACCTGAGTGGGCTGGGAGTGGCTGGACTCAGTGGCTCGCAGGCTGCAAGAGCGGTCTGAGTGTGGGGGGCTGGGTGGGAGAGCAATGGGGGGCACTCACCTGCACAGTTTCCTGGGGGCACATGTGGCTCCATGCCCGCCCCGCTGCTCCAGACACAGCCACCCCTGCTCCTTTTGGCCACGATTCCAGAGAAGCTGACAGGCTAGCAGTCTCGTGCTGCCATTCCTCCATCTGGGCAGCAGGGGCGGGGGGTGTCGGGTAACAGCAGCAAACAGAGCTTCCACCCGCTGCAAGGCAGTGCCCTTGGTACCGCACCCAGCCCTGGCCTTCCCAATCAGACCTGTGAGGCTCGTGGGTCCCCCACCCCTCGAAGTGGGGAACCATTGCTGGCATTCCAGCCATAGAAGGGTAGGTGGAGGCAGCCATAGGGCTGAAGAAGCAGTACAGGCTCCCCACTGTGAGGCGAGGGGGTGCCCCAAGTCTTGTAAGCCAGGATTCGGCAAACCACAGGCTGTAGGTTCCCCACCCCATGGTAGCTACAGAAACTGCAGTACAGCCGAATGCTGCTGATGTTTCACCCGACTGGCTAGATTGGTGGCTATGCCCTACATGGCAAATTTAACTCCAGTCGATAAGAAGGGGAACAGGATCTCCCAGGGAATTAGCTTAATTTATGCACCAAGAAAGCTAATGGGTCAAATAATTAAACAATCACATTGTAAACACCTAGACGATAATAAGCGGATAAGGAATAGCATGGTTTTGTCATGAGCAAAACCGAGTAACAAGCCTTATGGATGGGAGGAAGTGACAGATACAGTTTCATCAGACTTTCTTACGGGCGAAGTAGAGAAATACGACCTAGCTAGACTTTGTGTGAAGTAGGTGTATACCTGGTTGGAAAACAGTTCCCAGGGGATTGTTATCAGTATATCATATTACAAAATGGTTCACAGTCAAAGTGGGGTCTGACAGGGATCAGTTCTGGGTCTGGTTCTGTTCAATAGCTTCACCAATGATTTGGATAATGGCACTTATAACATTTGTGGATGATACCAAGCTGGGAGGGGTTACAAATGCTTTGGAGGACCAGACTAAAAGCCAAAATGATCTGGATAAACTGGAGGAATGGTCTGAAGTAAATAAGATGGAATTCAATAAGGACCAAAGCAAAGTACGCCTCTTAGAAAGGGACAATCAGTTGCACACATGCAAAATGGGAAATAATTGCCTAGGACAGCATAGTGCAGAAGGGTATCAGGGGAGTTTAGTGGATCACAAGCTAATTTTGAGTCAATAGTGGAGCACCCATAGATAATGCATGAATCACAGGCTAGCCCATAGGCCTGCCCTCTGCCCCAGGCTCCATCCCATCTGCATCCCCCTGCCATGGCCATTGACCCCGAGAGTCTAGGAGGGAAAGTGGCATGCAATGGAGCACTGGGAGGCCAGTTGCTTGGGCCTAGCCCCTGTCCCACCCCCACAAGTCAGAATGCCAGCAGGACAGGCATTGCAGCCACAGTCCCCGAGCACTAGAATGGTGGGCACTGCAGCCTCGGCAGGGGACACTCCACAAGAGGACTGGAGCCACAGGCAGAGCAAGAAGTTCAAGCAGGAGGATGGGCTGGGCCATACCTGCTTGTTTGGGGAGGCACAACCTCCCACAACCTATCGCTAACTTCTGCCCACACTAATAATGCTAATAATTTTGCTAGTAAAAAAAGTGCATCATCCTTGGACTATGAGATGTTGTAAGCAAGACACAAGAAGGAATTCTTTGCTCTATTCCAGGGGTCAGCAACCTTTCCAAGGCAGAGTTTTGACCTCTATGTATAATCCGAGTGCCATCACTCGGCAGAGCTTTTCTACTGAGGTGGTGGTTGGCAGCATTAGCAGGTCTTTTGCTGCTCCACGGGTGGCTTGGCTTGGAGCAAGTTTCTGGCTGCATGGGGCAGGAGGGGTGGGGCTGGGCAGCTAAAAATCAGCTCACGTGCCACTCTTGGCATGTAAGTTGGGGGGTGCTGACCCCTTCTCTACTTTATGGTGATTAGGCCTCAGGTGGAGTATTCTGTCCAGTTTTGAGTGCCTGAATTCAGGAAAGATATGGACAAATCAGAGAAAACTCAGCAAAGAGACACAGACATGATTAAAGGTCTAGAAACATGTCCTTTGAGGAGGTTTTAAAAACTGGGTTTATTTAGTCTGAAGAAGAGAAGAATGAAAGGGGATATAACAGTTTTAAAGTATATAAAAGATTATTACAAGGAGGAAGGAGAAAAAATTTCTCCTTAACCTCTAAGGAAAGGCCATGAAGCAAAGGGCAGTTTAGGTTGAACACTGGGAAAAGCATCTTGTCAGGGTAGTTAAGCACCAGAGTTAATTGCTTAAGGAATTTGTGGAGTTGCTGTCATTAGGGATTTTTTTAAGAATACGTTGAGGGATGGGTTGGCTGATACTTAGTCCTGCCATGAGTGCAAGGGAATGGACTAGAAGACTGCTCAAGGTCAATTCCGGGCCTGTGACTCTGTGGGAGCTCCTAGGTCATTGGGCTATATAGATATGAATCCATTAGCCCTCTGTCGTGCACCCCAATGACTTTCTCCATGCAGTCCATTTGAGTCAGGCATAAAAACTGGTTCATGGTGTACTTGGAGGGCATTTCTCTCTCACAGAGAGGTGACATAGGTGTAAAAGGGAACAAATAGTCTTGTGTTGGCTATCTGCAGAGGACTGAATTTCACCTGATACAATGCTAGCAAACAACAAAGTGTATAAATGTGACATAAACACAGTATTATCGGAAAACGGATGATAGCTGCATTTCGGAGGTAAACATGTAGATAAAGTTGAAGGTGCCATTTTCAATTTACAGATCAGTTGCTGCTGTTTGCCTAGGAAGTTATACATGCACCTAACTTGAGAAAGGAGAATATATATATTTTAAGTTATGAAAACTATTTCCATAGATGGGGGTGGGTGTCAATTCTACTGGTCTGACCCCTCCCCTCACCCCAGTGAAATCTCCTTCATTTAAAAATTCCCTTTTGTATCTGGTCTTTGCCCATGAAAGCTTATGCTCCAAAATAATCTAAGGTGCCACAGGACTTCTTGTTGCTTTTCTATCCTATCAGCTAATGAGCACATGACGTTGCTGTTGAAGTGCATCAATGGGAACTGTTTTCCAAGTGGCATCCACACGAGCTCTGAATGACAGGGTGGAGGCAGGGTAGGAGAGGGATGTACATTAAGCCTCTGAAGGGCCTCAAATATCCAAACTCCAAATTTCCAAACCAAAGCAATAAAAAGTAAAGCTGAGGCCCGTGGAATAAACAACTAGTAAACCCTGTCTTTAGAATGAATGTGGGCAGAGAGTGCTTGGCTGCTGGTGATAACCGTCAGTCCTTTTGAGGCCCTGCCACTCTGAATATCTGTACTCATGGGACACAACTGCAAGCTGAGCAGACATACCTGAGCTAGCTTTAGTCTCTGCAGCACTGTATATTTTAGTGCTGGCTAAGTGCATGAATAATTACCCAGAATTCTGCTGGGCCATATAGCCCATATGGGCAGCTGCACTGCTCTGATACCCAGAGCCATCCCATCCATAGGATGTTTGGGGGCAGCCCCAGACTCCTTGCTTTTGAGGGTCTTGCAGCAGCTGCCTCAACTGTCCTATGGATGGGAGAGGCCTGAGATATTACAAGAGCCTGGTGGAAAGTGAGTCCCC
The DNA here is from genome assembly GCF_033958435.1 of Carettochelys insculpta. NCBI lineage: Eukaryota > Metazoa > Chordata > Testudines > Carettochelyidae > Carettochelys > Carettochelys insculpta. Next base: position 14,994,786 of record NC_134150.1, on the reverse strand, counting down.
CACTCACCATGGCTGCAGGATCTGGGGCAGTCAGGCAGCCTGCCACACCCAGCTGCACTCTCTGTACCAGCTGGCTGTGAGCTGCTTCACTGTGACAGTGGGAAGCAGGGTAGCCCTGTTCTATGGCACTCCACTTCCCGCTACCACAGAGAAGCTGAGCACCTCAGGGTGGGAGAAGGCAGCTTGGACCTGCCGCCACAATGAGTGGGGAGGGGGTCACAGCAGGGCTTACTGCTGCTGCCACCCCATGCCAGCCTCTGTAATCCCCTAGCTCACATTGCTTAGGGGACTGCTAAGAGGGTGGAGCAGGGGTGGAGCTTGGAGGTGGGGTGGGGTGGGGTGGAGCACAGACAGGGAAGGGGTGGAGGATGAGGGGAGGTTGCCCCAGGCCCTGTCCCCCCACCTCGCCAGGGACTTCACTGCACTGCTGGTAGCTGAGCTAGCTAGATTAAAGCTAGACCCAGTACATCTACATGACCTGCAGTCACATGACTGATAGATCATAACTATCTTATGCATTACAAGGGCAATATCCCCACCTGTGATGTTCTCAGGAATGGAACACCTCGAACTCAACCTAAGTTGCTTTGTCTTCTGGTCCTGCTAGTGACGGGTAACCCCCTTCCCTTTTTTATTCCTTCCTCCTTCCTTTTGTCCTCCTGCCCTACTATATAGACACTGGATTTGAAGTAGGTACTCCAATCAGCTGAAGAAGTGGGTCTTACCCACAAAAGTTAATACCTTTGTTAGTTTTTAAGGTGCTGTTTCTTATCTGTAGACATACCCTAAAGCTTAACCTACTATTTCTATCATCAATAGTCAGAGACATTTTCTATCGTGACATCTGCTTGCTCCACTTTTGTGGCTCAAACTAAGAGGTAGTCGATGTGGGGTCTGATCCAAAGGCCACTGGAGATACTGGCTGGGAGTTGATTTCAATGGTATTTGGCTCCAATCCGTATTGAAGGAGCACAGACAAACTGAAGGAGAATTAATAAATGGGATGAAAGGGACAGATCCTGATTTCACTGGCGTTGTGTCAATTGATACCAATTGAGGATCAGTTGTCATTTTATTCTTCTGAGCTTGTGACTGAAAAAACACAGATTTCCTATTATTTGGCTTCATCTATGAGGAAATTCTTTCTATACCAAGGCAAATAACAGCAGCTGTGTAGAACTAATGATTGTTAGAGTACACTGCCTAAGCTACATAAATTAAGATATACACTATCATTTACAAAAAGGAGACCTGTAGTATTCTGCAATATATGTTTTTCAAAGCTATTATCTAAGAAAATCAGGCTTGAATGAACCTGAGCTGTGAGTTTTTGCAAAGTAGTCTGAACCTGGATTTCTTAAATCCAATTCTGTTGCAAATACAAGTACTTTGAGTGTTTTGATTGAATCAAAACTGTCTGTTAAATCTCTAATTCTAACGTCTTTTCAATCCTTTCTTAAACTGACATCCATGTACTCTGTGACTGTGCATTATGTCGTTAACAACTTGTTATTTGGCCTATCAGTTGCTGAATATTCAGCCCATTGCTGGAATTGTTTAAAATGCAAAACTACTTATTGCCTTTATCACTGCTGTCTCTCATTTCCTTCTTAGAGTTCACAGTTTTTACAGAAATCAATTAAGAAATATACAGCGATGTATTTTTATCTTCTTATGGAGGTGAAGATTTCCAGATTATTTTTGGAGTGAAAAGAGGACTAGTAGCATGAAAATGAGGAGGAATAAAATATATATTCCATCATCTAATTCTAGCGCCACATAAAATTATACATTAATTGTTTTATTTAGTCAGCAATCTAAAGATGAAGTTAAAATTGCTGCATAATTAATTTTTTAAAATAACCACAGAACCTATCATTCAAATTTGGATATAATTACAGGCTTTTGCTTTCAAGTCTTTAAGATTAACTTGGTCCCATGTACGAAAATTAGTTTCTTGATTATTCTTTTCAATAGCTGTTGAAGTTACTGATGTTTTGGTCCCAGTTTAACCATAAGAAATATTTCTGAGTAGCCAGTGGACATAGTTTAACCCTTTGAGACACAAAGCTGCCACTTGTTCCTTAAGGTTTAAATTCTAAGAAAATGACAAGCAGGTCTTTGCCCATGAAAGCTTATGCTCCAAAATATCTGTTAGTATATAAGATGCCACAGGAGTTCTTGTTGTTTTTGATAGTGACAGCTAGTATTTTCAAGTGAAGGAAAAGTGCACAGTGTACAATCTGGCATTGCTACTATAGAGGAATCCCTTATTGTCTGGCAGTAAAAAAAAGATCAAATCTCATATAGTCTACATCTAAGTATTTATGCACATACTAGACAGACAAAATAAATTTGGACTATGTCATCTGATTATTTCTGTAATCAAATATCCAATAAATTAAATGAAGCATTTCTTGATTATCATTGAAAGGAATAAATCAGAGGGTATTTATCAACTTATTGCCAACTACCACCACTATTGGAAACATGGTCAATAACTCTTGTTCCTATTACTGTTCTTTTTGTTTCCTATGTGCAGCTGCTTTCCATAGAGAAAGTCAGCATTTCTGTATCATCTGTGTAATGAGAAGCAGTTGTGTTATTTGTTTAACAAATCCTCAGCCTCTGCTGGATGAATTATCTGTACAGTTCAAGTCACTTCAGCCAGGATAAATTTACTTTCACATGAAATTTTCATCACCCCCCAAATTTATAGTTGTATGGGCCCGATACAAAGTTCATGGAAAGTGGCCTGTGCACTGAACTTTGACTTAGGCCCTACATGTATGTGAGTTTTAATGACTCAATATTTTGAGTATATTTTGTAATCTCATACCAAGGACCTGACAAACTTGTTTGTCCCATCCTGGATAGCCAACTTCTGGCCCACTCTTGAATGAAAGGATCATGTCTATTCTTATTTAGCTTTGATTAACACCATTAACCTATCATGCACTGAAGCGACTCACACAGCAATTGGCAAGCCAATTTCAGCAAGCAACATAAAGCACAGACCAGCTTAGATTGTCAGATAAACATACCCAGAGGTGCAGTTAGGATGCTGAAATTATTAGGTGAGTGATAGGAAGCCAAAAAATCAGTGAGGCACTTGAACAGAGAGTATAAACATAAATATCCAAAAGCGTGCCATGGTGCATGTATATTTTATGTTGATGTGCTAATACATTATCTGCTAAGGATTTATTTAAGCCATTTTTGTATTCTCTGTAATTCATTTATCTGCATAAGGAAGAGGCACTAACAGGACAGTTCCTTATGAACAAGCAGCCCTGTGTGTTTTCCACTGCTATTTATAATCCTTCATGCTCATATCTATAATTCATGAGCAAACTGTTTCATGAACGTTTCCATAAAGGTTGAGCAAAGTACTGCGCTGTTAACATTCGCCCTGTCATGCACGGAATCGAAATGTGCCCACTCTCATTCTATTCATCACAGCTCAAAGACATCTTGGCAATGATATTATCCAAATATTATTAAAACTTTGAACCCTGTCCCCATAAATTATTGCAAAATGGCTTCAGAGCCATTAGGCAAGGAGGATGTATGGGCTCCAGTTGCTTTGGAGTAATTATGTGCTTAAAAGGAAGCGTGGCTAAGCATTCTACTAGTAAAAAGAGAAAAGCGATGATCATTTGTTACTGCTTCAGTGTTATACACAGTACTGTTCACACAGGTCAAGCCAACCTTACAGCAGGACAATTATCTGCCTAGAGAGACCAAACATCTGTTATTAAGTACGCACAGGCACCGCTGCAACATGCTAGAAATCTTGTCCACTTCATTGGCTGAGCTTACGGTAATGTACTTCAAACACTTGGCTAACTGCACAACATCCCCCCTTTCTTATTGTTACTTCCACAGTTCAGCTTTGAAATATGCAGTACCTTCACTCCCCCATTACTTACTTTAATATGCACACAGCTGTTAGAGATGCTGGTGTAACTTTAGATTTGTTGCATTACATTCTTGTGCATTTATGTTACCAACTGAACAGTATTGTAGAGATAAAGTACAGCACAAAAGCACAGGGTCACTCTGGTTTTGCGTTATGAAACAAATCCTTCTTTGATTTCTGTGTTTCAAATGTTTATTAGGCTTTCAAAAAAGATGAAGGAGATCAGTTTGGTTTTACAGATATGACAGATAACTTCCCCCACAACAAACAAACAAGCAAACAAGCAAACAAACAAACAAGAAACCCAGAAGTCAATTTTTAAAAATTATTTCCAAAGAAGAATATATTGCAAAAGCTATAGAGAATGAGAAACTCAATCAGGTAAAGAGAGATGGCTGGATTAGGACATAAAGAGGGGCCAGGTGGATGTGTGACTGCAAGTAAGACACCAAGAAGCAATGTAGCTGAAATCTATTCCAAGTGGGTACTGTAAATCCATTCTGGGCTTCATTGATCCAAGGTTGATTGTTTTTCTTTGGTGAAGAATGTTCGCTAACAAACTTGCAAGTGCTGACAAACAGGTAGAAGATCTTCTCTCTGCCTGATAATGTACCAGAAATAAGGAGATTCTGAACTGTATCTAATTTGCTCCACTTCTAATAGATCTGATCTTAATAGACAACCATTTTTCCCTCAGATGGAAATTGCAGATGTAACTGACACACATATTCAGAGGGAGAGGCAATAACGCTAAAGGAGATCAGTGAGTTGGTGGCAGAGATGTCAGGGTTAGAAATTAGATCTATCCTACCTGTCTTAGGTTTTTCTAAGGCATCTATTGTTGCATAGTAATGGAAGCTTTGGAGGTGGAGGAAGAGGATGCTAAATGGAGAAGCTGCAGAAATTCAAGACCCTAAATATACTTTTTACTGCAATCTTACGTAAAAAATTAGCAGTTTGTTTTTGTTACATGTTGCTAGGAACCACCAGCTGTAGTCATTTTAAGAGGAGCCTCTACTAGCAGTAGATTTATGGATGTCTAATTATATTGGCAGGATCATTTTAAAAAATCCCAGAGTCCCCTTCTGAAAAATAAACTGAGGCCATGATATGAGGTTTGGTTCTACAAATGGAAAGATTTTTAAAAAAAAGAAGAGCAAGGCAGGAGCTTTGGGGAAGTTAATCCTGAATTAAAGACAGCAGACCAGTGTGATCACCCCATTGCTTCCGTCCAGGAGCAGAAGTAAGACCTAGAAGAGAAATGCACAGCTAAGCACCAATCATGGGTATGATGAGGAGCCAACTTCAACTATTCTCATTTATATCACAGCCCTGTTTTAACATACTTGCTTGTTGTGAATAAGGGAGGAGCTGCATGGGGGTGGGGTTTGAAATCAGTGTTAGGACAGTGTCTAACTCTACATTCAACCAGGCTGAGCCTCACAGGACTTGCTGGATCAAGGCCATTGATAAACATGCTTAGGAAAGATTTTCTGTTAGTTTCTATTTCCTACAGCAGATTTTTCTTCCTTCCTTCCAAAGCTGGGTTCAGACACACAAACACATGGTTGGTGGATATGTTCTCCCTTTCCTTGATAAAATGGATTTTGGATCTATAATAGTCAGATCGATAAATCATGACTATTTCTGTCAAATAACAGTCAATTAATTAACTACCTAACCCAGATGGAGCAAATCTGTGAATGAGTAAACCAATAAAGATGTCCGCTTTACACTTCTATGAAGGTTCAGGCTTAGGAGTGCGTAGCCTGAATTCTAATTCATTGTCAACCTTTCTTTAAATTAGTGCGCTAATTTTTACCAGTGATAAGAAGCCTTTATAATGTGTTCTTTTAAACTTTCACTGAGAAAGGCAATGGATCTCTTTGTGTAGGCCTTTCTGAAAGGTAAATTTGAAATTCTGGGTATATTATATACCCCTTCTACGGTATTCCTCAGGTACAGAGAATAATAAACAGAAAAACCTCTGTGGGATGGTTATTTGAAACACTTGATCTTTCCTCAGTGAAATAATGAGAGTTTGGCAACTACTCAGAAAATCAGTTCAAAAACCAATTTGAATATTGTGCAGAGTGTTCTAAGCTAACTAAAAATATTGCCATTCTGTAGATTTCATGGGACAAGAGAGTATGAGAGGAATAGTCTCACTTTTTGTTGTTTAAAATACGTGCACCTGCTCCTGCACCTTTGCCTATTACAACTACTGCCTCTAACATCAAATTGATGGAGACTTATACTTCTCTGAGGCTCTTGGCAGTCCCAGCTGCATAGTACTGGAAGGCAAGAGCTGAAGTTTGGAGTAGAGAGATGCCAGGGACATTGTAAACAGCCAAAACGACTTCAGAAAAAGCCTCTGAAAAGTTGCATTGGTTTGATGATATATAATTAAAACAGAGGATCCAATAGCCCTGGCACAGGTGAAATGTTATCTGTGTGCGGAATGTACATTGAGTAGGGGAGATAGTGCATGGGGCTGAGAAGCTCTCAGGTAGCAACTTGGTATGTAGAGGGGGAAACAGGTCCTGACCACACTGGAATAGAATAATGGTTATTTCCATCACATTTAATATTTAAATTATTTCTAGCAGGGCACTAGCACAATTTTTCTTGTCCAAAATGGCCAGGGATTTTCTTCAGCAATTGCAATAGATATGCCTGCTAGCCTTTCCACATAGCAAGTGGCATCTCTTTTCTAAGGGCAAAATACTCTCACTCCATTCAAAGTGTGAGAAAACTGGCATTATGCCAGTTGGCTCCTCTAGCTTACACAAGGGCTGAAATGGCCACTGGCAGTGCTAATAACTGGAGGAGAATAGCAGTGTCTCCAAGCCATCTTTGCACCCAGGTCTCCTGTCAGCTGTAGTGAAGGAATCTGAACTGCATTTGAGGGTTTGGGTCACAGTGTATATTTTAGCGGCGGTCACATTATATTGGGTTCCCCAAGATATTTTCTTTGAAAAGCTTCTCTTAAACATGCACATGAAATTCTCTCTCTTTGATTTTCCATTTAAAACCAAATCTAATTTGTAGCTCTTATTTATGACACTGGATTTTACACGTTCAGTATAATATTTTTCACTAAACTCTGCCATCAATTGCTTGTCTCTTGAGAGGAGTTTCATAGTGAGCTTGAAAAACTAAATCGTTGCCTGTCTATTGCTTCAGATGCATTTGTTTGGCATTTTAAACCTCACAGCCCAAAATCTATTCAGCTGATTTTTAGCATACACAGCACAGTAGCATTTTAAACACACTCTTACACTGGACTGTACTAACTAATGAAATAAAAAACAAATAGAAGTTGTTGGTAGGATCATATTATCGAGACTAATGAAAAAGTCATTGAAAAGTACATAAAAATCAGCAGTGACCTTGGTAAAAATCCAGCTGATACAATATTTGTAGCTCATTACCATTCACAATTCAATACAAATATAGTTGTACCATATAAAGTATGTAAAAATTACGTACTGAATCTATTATATGTATCTGTGGGCACTAGATCAGATGTCTCCAACCTCATAGATCTTTGTAGCATGGATGATATTCTGTATTAAACTCTAGCATGATTTAAAAGTTGCACAAACAAGATTTAATTCTCTGTGAAATTATTAAAAGTTTCAGAGTAATTTTTATAGAACCCGATCAGTTTCTGTGGAACTTCATTGGTTTCAAATGAATTAAATTCTATGAGACTTTTCTAAATGGTGACTTTTCTATCCATCATGCCATCAACTTTTCTGCAGAACTACCTATCAAAATTAACAGGAATGTCTGCTTAAAAAATGGCAATTCTTTTCACATAACTGCAGACCTTAGCAAGTGCTGTTAGGTGTTTAAAGATGGTTCACATCTTCAAAACAAAGCAAGGATTTCATTCAAATAGATAGGACTTGCCCAAAGAGCTCTGCATGCATATGTCATATGTATCTATCTCTTTTCCAAAAGGAAAATGTTGACATAAAGCAGATGCATAAATTACAGGTAAATTAATGGTCAGTTTTATGGAATATACCAAGCCCAGACACCACTCATAAACTCAGCATTTTCTTATCCATTTCTATGCCTTTATCAGCAGAGCCGGACAATTAAAATTATTCTCTCAAGTGATGTTGCTTGTCCATGTGCTCAAAACAAAGAAGGCTCCATAGTTGTTTGCATCATGTAAGACAAGAGACAGTGAGTAACAACAAACCTCGTTGCCAGCTCTGCCCACATATCTACACCAGCAACACCATTACAGGGCCTAACCAGATCAGCCACATCATCGTGCGTTCATTCAGCTGCACATCTACCAATATAATTTATGCCATCATGTGCCAGCAATGCCCCTCTGCTATATACATCGGACAAACTGGACAGTCTCTATGTAAAAGAATAAACGCACAAAAATCAGATATCAGAAATGGCAATATACAAAAACCCGTAGGAGGGCACGTCAATCTCCCAGGCCACACAGTAGCAGACTTAAAAGTAGCTATCCTACAGCAAAACAAATTCAGGACCAGACTCCAAAGAGAAATTTCTGAGCTACAATTCATCTGCAAATTCGACGTCCTCAGTTCAGGCTTAAACAAAGACTGTGAATGGCTGGCTAAATACAAAAGCAGCTTCCCCTCCCTTGGTGTTCACACCTCCAGATCAACTGCTGGTAGTAAGCCTCACCCTTGCTGACTGAGCTAACCTTGTTATCCCCACCCTTGCTCTGGCTTATTTATACCTGGCCCTGCAGATTTCTAAGACCACCATCTGATGAAGTGAGGCTGTGCTCATGAAAGCTCATGCTCAAAACTTTTCTGTTAGTCTATAAGGTGCCACAGGACCCTTTGTTGCTGTAGTGAGTAACATAGATGCAGTGGCTGAACCACAGCAATTGGAGCTAAGAGGCCTCTCAGATTTCCTATGTTACACTGAGCAAATCTCTCAATTTTGTTGAGCCTCAGTTTCCACATCTGTAAGATTGAGATGAGGACAGCAACATCACAGAATTAATCTGGGGCTTCATCGTTCTGAAAAGCATCTTACCATTAAATAGTCCCACTGATTTCAAAGTCACAATTTGTGGAGTATGATACTGCTCAACATGAATTAAGGACCTCAGAATCTGTCCCTTTGAAGTGGACATGCTTGTATGGAAGGCACTATATAAATGTAAAGGTAGATTGAAATTCCTGGGACCCATAAAAAAAGGAAGCTTAAAAAGAGAGATTCACACACATGATTGATGGCTGTTATTCATAATGAATACTAATTAATGCAGTCTTTTACAGACATTGCCAACTATTCCACTATATTATATGGTTGATAGCTTGCACCTAACTGTTTGCTTATATAGTTTCCCATATTGTCCAGGTACTTCCATTTTTATGTTTAGGGTTTTTGTATGTGGAGTTATGTAACAAAAAAAGTACCAAAGATTATAAAAATCGAATTTATTTTAGGATGACATTTAGTTACCAAGTTTCAGGGAGGGGCTCCTCCTCCTCCAGCTCATTGGGCAGCCACTCCGCCTCACTTCACAGCCACTCATACTTGAGGAATCAGCTTCTGTGGTCCAGATGTGCAGTTAGGCAACAAGAGTCTAGGGGCTCAGGCCTGTGGTCAGACTAAGCAAAGAGTCAATCAGGGCTAGCTCTCAGAGCAGGCAGCAGGAGTCCAGGGGCTTGGGCCTGATGTAGAAATGAGCACCACATTAATAAGCCCTGGCCCTCAAGCGGGGCAGGCAGGAAACAAAGACTCCACTGTTCAGAAGCTGTGCTCAGGCTGAGTATTTAGGCCAGTAGTTTAGAGGTCCAGGCCCAAGCTCAGGGTGGGGCAACAAACAATACCAAGAGCTCAGGCTACGCAACAGTGACTAGGGTGACAAAGTCATTGGATACCCTAGCTCTGGTCGAGAGCGACAACCACAGGCGGTTGGCCTTGAACAATGGGCACAGGGAGACTGCCACCAACAGGTGGGGTAGCAGGGGGGATGCAGGCCTGCCCCACTCCACCTCATCCCAGCCCAGGACCCTAACAGTGGCAGGTCCTACTTGCAACATGCTGAGTCAGTCACTGGTTCTGGTTCAGCCAGACTAAGGTGGGTTGTCCCTGAGCTACTTCCACACTCTCTCTCCAAACATACCTCCAGTGCAGGTCTTCTGGGCTGCTGGGGGTTGGAACCTTTTACAGAGTTGGCAGTTCCTCCAAATCCAAGTCCATCTGAAGTCCCGGCAGGCCTGGTCAGTTGTCTCTTTTGTCTCTTTTAGGTCCCCAGCAGCCTCTCATCTCAGGAGTACAGGGCAGGTGTCTAGTCCTTCTGTCATCTGGAGCCTTGACTGAGCATCTGGGCTGGCCTTTTATATCTCTAGTCCTGTTGCCTGGCTTCTGGTCAGGTGAAGGGATGGGAGGGCTCTACACACCAGGGTTCAGGGAGGGGCTCCTCCCCCTCCAGGTCAATGGGTGGCCACACTACCTCACTACACAGCAACAAGCCTAAGAGGTAACACACAATGGCTACGTCTACACGTGCATGCTACATCGAAGTAGCTAATTTTGAAGTAGCGACATCGAAATAGCCTATTTCGATGAATAGCGTCTACACGTCCTCCAGGACCGGCAACGTCGATGTTCAACTTCGACGTTGCGCAGCCCAACATCGAAATAGGCACAGTGAGGGAACGTCTACACGCCCAAGTAGCACACATCGAAATAGGGATGCCAGGCACAGCTGCAGACAGGGTCACAGGGCGGACTAGCACTTCCGGGGCAACAGCTAGCTGCTCCCTTAAAGGGCCCCTCCCAGACACACTCAGCCTGCACAGCACGCAGTCTGAGGAGCCATAGGCACACAGACCCCGGGTGCCGCAGTCATGGACCCCCAGCAGCAGCAGCAGCAGCAGCAGCAGCAGCAGCAGCAGCAGCAGCAGCAGCAGCCAGAGGTCCACCCAGCCCTCCCGGCAGGAGCAGGGCTTGCCCTGCTCCGTGCCATGTGGGAGGCAGCTGAGCACCTCCTTGCCCCAGAGGAGGAGATGCCCCCAGGGCAGCAGGGCTCAACCCCTACCCCTGCAGCACCCTGCCCCCCCCCCGCCTCACACGCCGGCGGCTGTGGAGCTACCCCACCAGCACCGACTGGTGGGAGCGGCTGGTGCTTGGGGAGTGGGACGACGACCGCTGGCTCAGGAACTTCAGGATGAGCCGGCAGACATTTCTGGAGCTGTGCCAGTGGCTCACCCCCGCACTCAGGCACCAGAACACCGCCATGCGGCGTGCCCTCACAGTGCAGAAACGGGTCAGCATTGCTGTCTGGAAGCTGGCCACTCCAGACAGCTACCGATCCGTGGGACAGCAGTTTGGTGTCGACAAGGCCACCGTCGGGGCTGTCTTCATGGAGGTAAGCGAACCCACGGGGGGAGGGCAGGGCAGGGCAGGGGGGCCAGGGCAGTGGAGGGCAGGGCAGAGCAGGGCAGGGCCACGCACACCCTGCTCACCCCTCATTGGTGCTGTCCCATGTGCTTTCTCCGCAGGTTGTGCGTGCCATCAACGCCATGCTCCTGCACAGGCTCATGAGGCTGGGGGACCCAGATGCCACCATCGCTGCCTTTGCCACCCTGGGCTTCCCCAAGTGCTTCGGGGCTCTGGATGGGACTCACATCCCCATCCGCGCCCCACATCACAGTGGAGGACGATACCTGAATCGAAAGGGCTACCATTCTGTCGTCCTCCAGGCCTTGGTGGACAGCCGGGGCCATTTCTAGGACATTTATGTGGGCTGGCCTGGCAGCACCCACGATGCCCGGGTTTTCCGGAACTCGGGCCTGTGCCGCCGGCTGGAGGCGGGGACCTACATCCCCCAGCGGGAGATCCCTCTGCGGGACACCACCATGCCCTTCTGCGTCATCGCAGATGCGGCGTACCCCCTCCGGCTGTGGCTCATGTACCCCTACACGGGCCATCTCTCCGCTAGCCAGGAGCGCTTCAACCAGCGCCTGAACTATGCGCGCCTGGTGGTGGAGCGCTCATCTGGCCGCCTGAAGGGACGGTGGAGATGTCTCCTGACCCGCCTGGATGCAGGCCCCAACAACATCCCCCAGATTGTGGGTGCCTGCTGCGCCCTGCACAATTTGGTAGAGAGCAAGGGGGACACCTTTTTCCAGGGCTGGGCTGCGGAGGCCGGCAGGGCAGACGTCCAGCCACCTGCTGCCCCCAGTCGGCAGGTGGACCCCAAGGGGACCCGGGTCCAGGAGGCCCTGCGGGCCCACTTTGATGAACAGGCCGCGGGGTGAACTCTGCCCAGGCCCCCTACTGCCCACCCCTTCCTCCACCACACTCCTGCCCCAACGCCTACACCATGGAGCACCCCACCGCACCCCCCTCCCACTTGTCCTGGACAAATGACAGCACGCACTTGTGACTGAACTTAAACTTTTTTTTTTCTTTCCGAACCTTTTTTTTGTAACTGTAAATAAATATTTGAACCAAAAACCTAAAACTATGTACAAACATGTTGAACAAAACCAATATGTACAAAAATAAAACAATACAAAGAAACAACAGTCCTCAATAATCAAAAGAAAACCAGGGAGGATAAAGGGGAGAACTATTTACATGCGGGGGACGGGGCAAACCAGGGGCAGAAAAGAACAGGGTCCAACTATATACAAGGGGGGGGGCCACATCCCGGGCCCCTCGCCCCTATAGCCCGGCACCGGGCGTTGGCGGCCGGGAGCTCTGCCGCGGGCAGAGCCCGGTCCGTGGCTGGGTGGGGGCAGGCCGGACCGGAAGGTACGGTGGCCGGCGAGTGTCAGGTGGCTCCAGGGGTCCCTCGGCGCTCCGGCCCTCGCCGGTGGGTGGCGGGGGGACGGCGGACGGGACGGTGACGGGCGGAGCAGCTGGTGGTGGGGCTGCAGGAACAGGCAGGGCGGGCGATGTGGCGGCCGGCGTGGCATGGGAGGGCCAGGTAGTCCACCAAGCGGTTAAATGTGTCCATGTAGGCCCCCCATGCCTCCTGGAGCCAGGCCAGCGCCCGCTCCTGCAGCTGGAGGTGCTGCTCCGCGACCTCCAGCTGCCGACGGTGGATGGCCAGCAGCTGGGGGTCTGTCGCTGTCAGCTGTTGGTGGCGCGGGGTCCGCCGTCTAGCCCGCCCTGGGGCCGGTAGGTCCTTGGCCGAGGGGTTGGCCTGGAGCGATGGTCCCGGAGGGCTCTCCGGGATGACTGAGGCCTCGCCGGCGCTCTCTTCCGGTCCTTCTGATGGTGCAGGTGCAGGACACAGGAGAGGAGGGGGTGGAAGAAGAATGGAGACAGGCGTTAGTGTGGGCCCCAAGCCGTGGCCTTTGTCCCCCCAGCCCTGTGCTGCAGGTTCCCCATCCCCGTCCCCGGGAGATGCTGCTGTGATGGATGGGGTTCAGGGGTCCCCCTGCCCTGCACCCCGTCCCCTGGTGGGAGCGACTCTCACTTCACTCCCCAGGGTCTGACAGCAGGAGAGGTTTCTTAGGCCACAGATGCCCAGTTTCTCCCAGGAGTGACAGCACCAGCTGTCAGAAGAGACAGTCCTTCCAACCCATCCTGGGGAGAAGACCCCAAGGGGTGCCCCTCTGGGATGCAGCTTTCCCCCTCCTCAGGCTGGCTGCCTTCCAGCTCTCCCTTCCCCTAGCCTCTACCTGTGGGCCCCACCCTCGCCCCCCAAGTCCAAGCCAGCTCGGCTCCTCCCTCCTGTTTGTTCAGGGCAGAGGTGTCACCTGCCAGCTGTAGCCCCAGGATCCTCCTTTGCCCCTGGGAGCTATTCGGCTCTTGTTGCTCATATGTAGCCTGAGTCTCCCTTTGGCACTCCCCCCACTCCATCACATGCTGCTGCTGTGGGGTGTCCCACCCCCTCCTCCTGGGGGCCCCTCGAGGTTCCGCTCCCCCCTGGCCCGGGGATGAGGCATGGCACTGTCATGCAGGGTGGTGGGGGGGCAGGGGCTGATGCAGTGCTGTGAGGGCCATGGCCCTGGTGTCCTTGGGGCCATGGCCATGTGAGCATGTGGGGGGCCCTGGACACATATCTATTACCCCCGCCCCTCAAGCCCAGGGGTGTCCACCAGAGGGGGGTACATACCTGTCGGTCCGCTCCCACGGTCCGGAGATCCCCGGGGGGCGGAGGCCCTGCTGCTGCTCTGGGATGGCAGGAGGAGGATCTGCAGCCTGGATTCTGCAGAGGAGGAGCCCCCCTCCTCCTCTCCTCCTCCTCCTGCCACGATGTCCCGGGGGTGGCCTCCGGGGGGGGCCCCCGGGGTGCGGGGCTTGCCTCCGGGGCGGACTCTGGCTGCAGGGCCTGCTGGGGCTCGTCGGCCGAGGTGTCAAGGGTGGCCGGAGGGGAGGAGGTGTGCCAGGGGCCCAGGATGTCCCTGAGCTCCCTGTAAAAGGGGCAAGTGACGGGGGCGGCCCCAGATCGGCTGGCCGCATCCTGGGCCCGGGAGTAACCCTGCCGCAGCTCCTTGACCTTACTCCTCACGTGGTCAGGAGTGCGGGCAGGGTGACCCTGGGCAGCCAGGCTGTCGGCCAGCCGAGCGAATGCATCCGCGTTCCGCCTCTTGCTCCCCATTACCTGGAGCACCTCCTCCTCGCTCCAGAGCTCCAGCAGGTCCCGCAGCTCGGCCTCCGTCCAGGAGGGGCCCCGCTGCCACCTGCCCGCCTGGCTGCCCTGGGTCCCCTTGGGGGGGGTCCCCTGGGGGCGCTGGGGGGGCTGCTGGCCAGCCATCGCAGCTGTGTGGGGGGCTGAGGGTGGTGCAGGCTGGCCGCGTGTGCAGGCTGTAGCCTGCACGTTCCCTCAGCTTCCTGCACAGGAAGGGAGGGGGAGGGGGCCTTTAAGGGGCCGCTCCACGCGGCCACCAGTGAGCTGAGGGGCTGGAGAGAGCGTCTGTCAACCCCCCAGCTGATGGCCGCCATGGAGGACCTGGCAATTTCGATGTTGCAGGACGCACAACGACTACACGGTCCCTACTTCGACGTTGAACGTCGAAGTAGGGCGCTATTCCGATCCCCTCATGAGGTTAGCGACTTCGACGTCTCGCCGCCTAACGTCGAAGTTAACTTCGAAATAGCGCCCGACGCGTGTATCCGCGACGGGCGCTATTTCGAAGTTAGTGCCGCTACTTCGAAGTAGCGTGCACGTGTAGACGTGGCTAATAACACTTCATATTTTTACTGTATGCAGTACATTTTATTTGGCTCTTATCAGCTTATGCCAGGAATTAGAATGACACTGATGACTGTTTGCAGTAAAGGTTACATCATGTTTGAAGTGTTATATGTCTATTTCTTTAGTAAATCTGAAGAGGAGGGAGAAAATGAGTGGGACTCTGTGAGAGAGAAGGAAGGTGGAACATATGCAGAAGCAATGTGTAAAATTAAACATCATGAAAGACACCCTGCTCATGCTGAGTAGTACTTTATGAGTTGTCTCAGAATGCAGCCCCTATTATCCGCAAAGGAGCCTGAATCTAAGGGAGTATAAATAACTGAAACTTACATGCTGCGGAGTAGATCAGGGAAGCAATTAATAGAAGGGTGTAACAAGTCATAAGTTAAAACTGCATCTTTTCACACATTCTTCCAGCCCTGTGGGTTGTAAATCACACCACTTTCTTAGACTCTCTTACTACTGCACAACTTATACCACCAGACGGAATATTTCTGAATTCACACGCCATGACAGACTATCAAAACAAAAAGCAGTCAAGTAGCACTTTAAAGACTAGCAAAATAGTTTATTAGGTGAGCTTTCGTGGGACAGACCCACTTCTTCAGACCATAGCCAGACCAGAACAGAACATACCATGACAGATGTGGGACACCTCTTTTTGTCTGAACAGGAGTGTATTAGCCATATATAATTAGTGAGGGCCCGGATCCTGCACCACTGAACTCATTGAATTTTTGTTAATGACTTCAATGTGAGCAGTACAGAAGTAAACTCACTCCTTTTCCATCAGGCACCAAATATCCTCCCATCTTACAGCAGGGCAGAAGAGTTTTCCAAAAAGCAGCACAAGCGGAATATTAGCTCATCCCTGTTATTCTCTGGTCATAATGACAAACATTCACTGAAAAAAGAAAGTTGAGAAAAAGACTTCTATATCACTACAACTTTCTTTAGTGTTTTGAACATTTTTAGCTTAACTTAATTTCCTGAGTGTGGTACCAGCAGATAATGAAAAAAATGATCAAACTAAGAAACATCTTTACAGCAGGATTGTTAGGTCAGAATAAGATATTAAGAACATCAGCATTAATTCAGAGGCAAGCAAACTCTGTTATCTATACACATGGTACACACACCATTCGGAGCCATATATAGCCAGATGCTAAAATCATTCTCGACCAAGTCAAGCTGGCTTTTTGTTAAGCATACTTCAATTTTATGCCCAATCAATTACATTAAGTCTTTGTGTTCCCTTAAGAGCAGCAACGTGCAGTACAAATGCCCTCCTTAATGATTTGGCTCTGAATCTGAGCAAGGGCCTCTCCTGACCTCCTTTAAAAGAAACTTGCGTCCTTTGTAAGTAATTCCTGGTGTATTAATAATTACATTAAAAATGACAGAACGTTCAGCTTTAGCCTTATCCTCAAATTTGGCTCCTCACTCAGAAGTGCTTGGTGCACACTCTCTAGACCAGCAATGGGCAACCTAGGCTAGTGTGTGGGCCTCAGGAGTGTCCCTCCTTCATCTCAGTGGGCCTCAAGACTGTTGTAACCAAGACGGTCTCCTGAGATAAGGTAGTTTTGCTAAATGAGCTTGAGTACTTAAAATTTGCAAGCTGTGCCAGTTGAGCCACAGCAGTTCTTTGATTGGATGCAGAGGGAGCGTATGGCTTTTATAGTCGATGTTGTGTGTAACCTGCACGTATGTCACTTCATGTGCCCTTGCTTTATGTGCATGTCACTTTAGTAATACCGGTACGAAAAAAATGATCCCGATAGAAACCAGTGGAATCTGGCAACCCTATGTATGAAGAACTGTAAACAACATGTCTCATGGGCTGTACGTAGAATGCTAATGGGCTGCATGTAGCCCATGGGTCACAGGTTGTCCACAGTGCTCTTAACATTCTCTCTCAAAACAAAGAGCCACTCCCACCTCCCCTAAGCCCAGTAGAATAACAAATGATCACTAAGATCAGCTGAGCCAGTCAGATCAACACTGTTTAGACAAAGATTGCTCATCTGGTATTCTTTTACTGTAAATATATCTTGATATAAATCACTTTTAAAGCCCTGTTTTTATTAATAGTATTCATTTATTTAGGAAGTACTGGTTCACAAACCCTTGCCACATAAACATCAAAAACCAAACAATCATTATAACAGTGAGCTTTTGTTTCATGGTGACATTATAGAGGAACTGAGTCATCAGAACTCTCTCTTTAACAGAGTGTCACTATATTACAGAGGGAGCATCATTACAACACCCATGACATGTCATTTCTAGTCATTTTACTAAATTGACTGAAATCTCTGATTACACATTTCACAGAACAGGCATGTCTATCAAATAAGAACGTTCAAAAAAATTGAAACCCCTGTTTTCAGTGAGACAATCACCAGAGACCATTCAAATTTAGAGTAAAATATGACTAATAACTGAATCCGAGCTGTATTTGTTTCCAGACAAAAAATTTAAAGGCCAGAAAAAAAATGTGCAATGAGGAGATTTGTGCCACCTTTGCAATCTGAACCTTCCCTCCTGCTCCCTACTTTTCTTGATGGCCTCATGAGTAGTTGTGGGCTCCAGTGCTCATGGGTTTTCTATACTCCTTCCCTTATCCCTACCTTTTTAAGCCAAGTCCACTGATATTGCATGTAGATGAATAATAGGAACATTGCCATAGTTCTACATAGTCAACAGAAGCAGGTTTCAACCACTGAACAAGCCACAGATGCCAAGGTTTCAACCACTGAACAAGCCACAGAATCCAAGGTTTCAACCACTGAACAAGCCACAGAATCCAAGGTTTCAACCACTGAACAAGAAGCAAAACTGAACTGCCTTCTGTACAGTTAACATATAGACAGAAAACTATTGCGTGGGAAGAAAAAAAAAAGGTAAAAAACCTGGGATTAGAGATTTGGCTTGGGTAGGGAGGCTCCTCAGAGAACTTTTCTTCTGGCCAGTGCCTAACTTAATGCGCTGACTGGGTAAGGTGCCAGGAACGAGCAGATGAAATTGTGATCTTAGAGAAACTCATATCCATATCAAGACTTCAGAACAAATCATATAAATATTAATATCAGCAATTCAGTGCCCTATGGTTCCATTTGCCAATGAACATCTATTTCTCCTTAGGTGTGAGTCTTAGTAAATCAATATACTACTGCATTTTTAAAAGGAGCTATAATAATCAAAGTTTCTCAAGGAAATAGTCTGTGTTATGGAACCTTGTAAGAATCCTTTTTGTACTTCTTTACCTCAAAACAATGTGATTTAGGGCAAAGCACATGTTCACAAGGCTTCCCATAACTGAGTAGACATCTGTTAAACTGCAGGTGTCTTCTTTGTCTATCTCTTGTCTACTTGATAATAGATAATGTAATTTGTGTCCCTACACCATTTCCTCCTGTATGTATGTGACAGAGATAGATTGATACCATCCTTCAGCTAAAAGGAAAAATGACTTCCCTGCAAGATGTGACTATACAGCCCATCATGTTAAATGATCAATCATGAAGTTTTAACATACTTGCTTTGCAGAACTTTTATGATGATATGATCTCAGAGCTGGGGTGGGCAAAAATTTTTGATGGGATGTGGGGGTGGCACTCCAAGACTTTTGTTAGGTGTCAAGGCCTGGACTTTTCTATGGAGAGAGTGCAGGGTCTGGGGCAGAAGTTGGGTACAGAAGGGAGTTTGGAGTAGGGGACTGGGGCACAGAAAAGAGTGTGGCATCGGTGAGGGAGTTTGGGTGAAGGAGGGGATTGGGGTGCCAGGTCCAGGAGGAAGCATGGGAGCAAGAGAGGATTCTGACCTCACAGGGGTTTTAGGAGGGGGTGGGAGAGAGCTGTGACCTGGGGTGGGGGAAGGGTTTGGGTGGTGACCTGGGGTAGAAGGGGGTGTTGCTGGAGGGTCTGGTGTGACAGAAGCAGGCTTAGGCTGAGAGGTGGCTTACCTAGGTGGCTCCCAGCCGGCGGCCCAGTGGGACCCTCAGACAAGTTCCCTGCCTGCTGTAACCTCACACCACTCCAAACAGCTAGCGGCTCCATGTGGCGATCTGTGCTGAACATGGGGTGGAGTGGCTTCATGTACTGCCCCTACCCCAGCACACTTTCCCAGCTCCCATTGACCAGTGAATTGCAATGTGACCAAAAACCATTAACATGCAACATTGGTGAGTACTAGATTCTCTCTCATACGCATGGTTTTAAGTGAAAGCGTCTTCTACTGTTCCTTTTAAACACACCAAGCAGTCCTGTAGTTTGGAATTCAGAGGAGGCTTTTTACTGGGTTTAAAAATTATTCTTACGTAGTGTTTATATGAGGGTGATTCTGCCACTACATTATTTGTAAATGCTTATCTTATTGGGGATGGGGGCATGAAGAGAGAGGAGATTTGGAGCCTATCTGTAATAAGCAAGAACAGATTGACCCAGATTAAAAGATACAATTAGTCTGTCTGAACAGTAAACCTGAAAAGTACTACTTACAACAAGTTATTGTTTTATGACAAAAGGAGACATCCTGGCAGAACAATAAAGCCAGTGCCACAGATAAGAACCTTGCAATTTACTCAAACCACTATGGAAAAATCAGTTCAAAGATATAACAGCCCCTCAAAAATAAAAAAGATTTACCAATATTATCAGCACAAAATTAAGTTCAGTTCCACATATTATAAATATTATACAGATGCACATACAAATAGAAATATACCAATATGAGTCTGCTTCTTTTTTGCACAAAGGGTACCTTGCAATCATGGCTGTGTACCTTTCCAGACTCTTGCGCCCCTTTTAGGAGTCTGATTTGTCTTGTGTACCCCAAAATTCAATTCACTTAGAAACTATTTGCTTACAAAATCAGACATAAAAATACAAATGGTTCCGAGCACACTATTCCTGACAAATTGCTTACCTTCTCATTTTGTCTGTATGAACTTCTAGAGCTTTTGAAGCAGCTTATTATAAAACTAGGCAAATACGTAGATGAGCTGGTGTCCCCCACAGAAGACCTCTATGTACCTCTGGTTAAAAACGCCTGCCTTACAGAATTCTGGAGGCAAAATCCTTGTCAATTAAAGTCATTAACTAAATACCCATTAATTTCAACAGGGTCAGGATTCCGACCTGACAGCATAAAGGAGGTTCAAAGTAGGTCTAGATTTAATTTACTAGCACATTAAGTCTCCTTTACACGGCCAGTACAATGTTAAGATGCCTTACTGCAAATGAGAATCTGGCTCCATCATATAAACACATTCACGTATGTATTTATATGTACATACACTTTTTTCATATACCTGTATAATTAATAAATAACGGATTTCTTGGAGCAGGGAGCACATGGTTTTGTATTTGTAAAGGATCAAGCACATTGTCGGCACTCAGGTAATAAGCAAAACAAAAAAGCAGTCCAGTAGCACTTTAAAGACTAACAAAATAATTTATTAGGTGGTGAGCTTTTGTGAGATAGACCCACTTCTTCAGACCATATGGCTATGGCACACTGAGTGCCAAAAATGTACTTGATCCTTTACAAAACACCCATTAGCACAAAACGATGTGCTCCCTGCTCCAAGAAATGTGCTATTTATTAATTATAGCCATATCTACTGAAGAAGTGGGTCTATCCCGTGAAAGTTCACCACTTAATAAATTATTTTGTTAGTGTTTAAAGTGCTGCTGGGCTGCTTTTTTGTTTTGGTAGTATGTAGACTAACATAGCTATCTCTCTGTTACTTAGGTAATGAGCAGTACTTGTGCATGTAGTGGAAAGAGCCTGACACAACCTCCATTCATATGCTCCCTACCTTGATGCCAACTATCTAGACTGTTGAATGTGGTGAAGGGATGGGATTAGGGTGATTCCAAAGGGCCAAACTCTGCTTCTCTTGGTCAGATGTGAAGTCTCAGTTTGACCTGTTTTCCTGTTACGTAGCCTAGGATGTGAAAGAACTACAGTAAAAGCCTGTCCAGTTAAAGACAAGCAGAGAGAAGGGAGAAAGCTGGTGCAGTTATAGATCTGGCTGCAGCTCTGTCCCTTTGGAGCATTTCCTCTCATCTTTTTACCTGTCGTACCCTGGGGTGGAATTCAGCAATTCTCCTCTCAAACCAGGGCCTGGACATTGTATTGACCATATTTACTGGGAAGGACTGACTGAATTTGGGCACCTGCAGCCCTTCCTTTTGGGAGTCTTGATACTGGGACCAGACAGACTTCTTAAAATTAAAGCACTATTTATTTTAACACTGGGGACGAAGCACTGAGAGACATAAAAACGATGTTTTAAGGTTGTTTCTCTTACCTCTCATCCACTGATGGTCACTTGTGCAGTTCTCGTTTCTTTGGACAACATTTCAGTTCACCTGAACTGCTGTCCCCAAGCTTCAGTGTTCTTTTTCAAGTCTTTTTCAAGTCCGCCAGAGTTTTCTTGGTGTTCTGGGTCCATGGGACTCTTCCTGTTGTGGCTCAAACTGGTTTTGCCAATTGGCTATTGAGTTGGCAAATTTTTGTCCCTTAACAGCACTAAAGTGTTTGGTGAGGGATTGCTCATGTTGAGCCAGTCCTTCTCCTTGCTTTCCCAACAGCCCCTATCAAGTAAACCAATATACACATACAGTAAACATCACAATAAGCGGGCAAATATACAGTAGTCATAAATTATTACAGAAAGTGAAAGATGCCTTATTTACTTGAAACTACAGGGGGGATGTTAGTAGATAAAATGGAACTGAAATTTGTCCAGGACAGAAAAACAAACTGGTGAACATTTGCTATGCAGTATGGGGCATACTGGTACAACAGGTAGCAGGACCTCCATTTTTCATCTTTTCCCTGTAAAGGTATCTCATCTACAGCACAGGGCACCACCTCATTGAATCAATATTCCTGTGCTGCATTACCAACTCAAATGGAAGAGTACAATAGTAACAGAGAGGGAGCTGTGCTAATCTATATACTATCAAAACAAAAAGCAGTCAAGCAGCACTTTAAAGACTAGCAAAATAGTTTATTAGGTGAGCTTTCATGGGACAGACCCACTTCTTCAGACCATAGCCAGACCAGAACAGACTCAATATTTAAGACACAGAGAACCAAAAACAGTAATCAAGGAAGACAAATCAGAAAAAAGTGATCAAGGTGAGCAAATCAGAGAATGGAGGGGTGTGGTGGGGAGGTCAAGAATTAGATTAAGCCAAGTATGCAGACGAGCCCCTATAGTGACTCAGAAAATTCCCATCCTGGTTCAAACCATGTGTTAACATGCCGAATTTGAATATAAAAGGCAGCTCGGTTGTTTCCCTTTGAATAGCAGTGCGAAAATTTTTTTTCAGTAACCCGCATACTCTTAAGTCATTAACAGAATGGCCCATTCCATTAAAATGTTGACTAACTGGTTTGTGGATCTGGAGTGTTTTGATGTCTGTTTTGTGCCCGTTGACCCTTTGTCTAAGGGAGTTAGAAGTCTGTCCAATATACAAAGCACTGGGGCATTGTTGGCACATGATGGCATATATGATGTTAGTAGAGGAGCATGAGAAAGTGCCTGTGATTCTGCGAATAACCTGGTTAGGTCCAGTGATGGTATTTCCAGAAGGCCCTAGGTGACATGCCTGTTCTCTCCTACAGACAACCTCCCAACCTCATGAGGATCTTCATGAACAGCCACAGTCTATACCCCAGGAATACCAGTCCTGGAACCTTTCCCTGCAACAAAGCCCGCTGCCAGCTTTGTCCATATATCTTTTTGTTTTGGAAGAGTATAACTTATTCAATCACTAGCTAATACTCTTTAATCCTGTATATGTAAATTCTCCATTCATGGCTGCTGCTCCCACATCTCTGTACCTGTTAACAGGTGCCTCCTGGGATCCTTTGCTAGCAATGGACCTCATATCAGGAAATATGTCTATCTAGGGGAAAAAGTTTAAGCTTGGTATTAAACTTTTTTTGGGAAGGTGTTGGCCTATAATTGCAAGCTTGAGGCAGCACACCATAATTATCAGCCTGCAAGCATGAAAAAGACTACCTGCCAGTCACTGTCTATGTGCGGAGAACAACTTCTGCAGAACTTTACCATGCAACTGCTAGGCTGGCAGCTTGCTTCTTTCCTTTTAATGGCTGTGATTCAGCTGGTAACTGGATGAAAAATTGCAGTAGGTTTCCCTGTTATGATTCTTTCATGAATCTCTGTCAATGGCAGTTTACATTCTGGGATTGAGCTCGTTTGTTTCCTGTTTGCTCACAGCTTCAGGCTTTTCTTGTTTGCAGCCATGAATTTACAACCGTTTCTCCTCTCCTGGCAAACCTATATCGAAAGGGATAAAGGATTATAAGGCACCATACTTTGCAACATGGCAACTTTAGCAGGAAGTTGAAACTACTGTAAAGGGGATGATGACTAAATACTTGCATGGAGGGACGGGAGACAGAAAGGGTGTGTGTGTGTGTAGAGAGAGAGAGGAGCATAAACTACACATGAGATGACAGGCTGGGACGAATTGTTAAATCCCTTTTAAAAAATCCCATTCTGTACTGATTCCCTTCCTCAAGACCACTCTGGAAATGTTAACCCATAGTTTTGAAAGCTAAGAAATACACTGAAAGATTCCAAAGAATTAGCACTTTCCATCTTCTGAATTCAAGGACACTGCTGTGTCCATAGTATAAGCCCTGGTTCAATGCTAAGTGAAGTACGTGGGGCTATTTTACACTTGTGCTCCAGAAGGAAAGACCTATGTTAATCCTCAAAGCCACTAGTCTATCTAGTCTATCTATCTCAATATCCAAGGTATACACATGTATATGCGGTGTGATTTTGTGCTGGTACCTCCACAGCCCCAGCTATTGGGATTGGCTGGGAGGAGCGGGCAGGGAGCTAAATGAATATTGGCACTTTTTTTTTTTTAATTTTCTACAAAGAAAGCTTTGTATATATGTATTCAATGCATATATTCCCAAGGTCACTTTGAGGATTATTTCTATTGTATAGATGAAGAATTAAGAGATACAGAAACTAATTAAAAACTATGAGAAATCCTGTGGCACCTTACAGGCTAACAGATTTATCGGAGCATAAACTTTCATGGGCAAAGACCATAAACTAAATTACTTTTCTAGGGACCCACAAGGCATCTGTGGCAGAGCAGGAAATTGAACCCAGGCCTCCCAAGTTCCATGCTGTTGCATGTAATCACTGGACTTTCTTCCTCACTGTCTTGGAATATTGGTTCTTTGTTTCAGATACAGATGGGAGAAGAGCCTACAAGAGACAAGGGAATCAGTCTAAGGCCACATTTACATTACCTGATCTTCTGGGGTTTGATTTTGCACACCTGGTGGAGGTGTATGAAATCGACCTATTGGGGGTCAGCAGTCAACCCCTGTACTCCTCGCTCTCGTGAGGGGTAAGGAAGGATGATGGGAGAAACTCGTCTGCTGACCTTTCTTAATGAGAACAGCCAGGTAAGTTGATTGCAGATAAATCAAGTCTCGCTACACAATTGCTGTAGCTAGAATTGCATATCTGCAATTGCCTTACCTGCGTAGTGTAGACCAAGCCTTAGAGTAGGAGCTGGGAGTGAAGTCAGAAGAACTAAAAATAAGACCCAGGATTAGGAAGTAGGTGATAGCTACACAACACTCTTTGAATGGGGTACTATTTTAATGTCCCAGTTTCAAGCATGGAAGAACTGCATGACCAGATTACTGCTACCAGGGAGGCAGGAAAAGGACAACCCATTTCTGAGCCATACCACAAACTGATGCTAAGTATTTTTACTCTTAACAAACAGACTTTATAATTGGGATTTCTAAGTAATCCTTCTCAAAGGGGATTGAAGCTCTAATCAATTTGTGGAGGACTGTTTTAATAAGAAACTGCTTCAATAGGATTAATTATGAGGCCATAGACTGCTTTCCTCCAGTCCTTAAATTCCTATTTGAAAATTTAGATACCCCATAAATTATTTATTGGTCTTACAAGGTGTCATTCAAACAAAAAAAAAAGATGCTTGACAAGTTGAAAACCATAGCCATTTCCACCACTTTGTTAACAGCTGCCCCCAGATGACATGTAAGGTCTTGCTTTTGCCTTGTCCTATGAGGACATGAACTGTAGTCGCACATTATGTCAAAAGGCATTTCCTCCAGGGAGGTCCTGATGACTTTAACTACTCAGTTTGCTTCAGGATCTGTTTTTTTTTCTGAATTCCTCATGATTGGCTTATGGATAGCATGAGGATAGGAAGGTGAAGGGGACCAAATTTTCCGTCCAAATTCATACCAATCTCACAAATAGAGGAACAGATTCACCTCAGCATAAAAACAGATGCTTTTTGGATTCTGAGCTGTGAAAATAAAATAAAAAAATAAATACAATGAAAGTCAGTACAGGGTTAGCCTCATACAGCACGAGGGAAATCCTCCTTGCCACCATGGAATTGTCTTGCTCCTTCCCTGAAAGGAGAGCTCCTTGTAAAAGTCTGGGCTGGAAGTAATGAACCAGGAAAGTCTAACAGAGGGCAGGACTACACTACTGGCAAACCTAGTCTAATTTATACAACTTCAAAACAAAAAGCAGTCAAGTAGCACTTTAAAGACTAGCAAAATAATTTATTAGGTGAGCTTTCATGGGACAGACCCACTTCTTCAGACCAAATAAATTATTTTGCTAGTCTTTAAAGTGCTACTTGACTGCTTTTTGTTTTGATAGTATATAGACTAGCATGGCTCCCTCTCTGTTACTATTATACAACTTCATCTACATGAATACTGTAGCTGGACTCGACATACCTTAGGCTGAGTTATTGCAGGGTCTCCACTGCACAAGATCAACAAGAGGAACACGCCCATCTACTTCCCTTTGAGCAGGTCTACACAAGGCCAAAAAGTCAATTTAAGATACGCAATTCTAGCTACAACCACATAGCTGGAATCAACATATGGTAGATCAATTTTTCTAGCCATCTACACAGTGGGAGGTTGATGTGAGAAACATTCTCGACCTCCCTTACTCCTTGCGACAATGAGGACTACCAGGGCTGACTGTAGAGCCCTGATGGTTCTATTTAGGCCCACTAAATCAAACCTTGGAAGATTGACCCTGAATGAGTTGAACTTCTGGTAAGTGTAGACATACCCTTAGACTTCTCATTCCAGGAGAGAACTGGAGCTGACAAGAGCTATATCTGCCATACCTGCTATATTCACTATACCTGATAAATTGACCCCAAGGGGACTGATCACTGCAGTGCCATTTCCCCAATAAGCATAGACAAGCCCAGAGATTCTCTAGAAATATTGGCAATTCTCTCTCTGTGACAGGTGCAAAGAATACTGGTGGCAATGGTCTGAAATGTTGCAAGAGGAGACCCAAAAAGTATGTTTTCTTAAAATGGCTCTATCATGAGGTGGTTACATAAAACAAAGCTGCATACAGTTGGATTGTACAAAATAAGAGGCAACTGGCATATTATAATTATTTGCACCTGGGTCCATTATAATTCATGGGTGGGAGAGTTTCAATGAGCTGTCAACTTTTATATCTTTTGTTATTTGTAAAGGGCAGGCACCCAAAAGCAAGCTATTGTTCAACACTTTCCTGCCCCTGAGACTGTGACAGGTAAATGGTCTCCTCCTCTCAAAGGGATCTAAACTGTTGTGTTGTACTGTTGTCTGCCTGCTCCTCCTGAAATGCCCCATCATTACCTGCCACTGTCCCTCTAGATTGTAAGGCCACAATGATTAATTGATCTAAGAATGTGCTTCTCTCTCTTCACAGGCATTATGAGACTATGGATTTCAGCCACATCTACCCACTGTGCAACCCATCCCTCTACCATGCAATGGTGTGTGCTAATATATCACATAAAGCAATTAAAGAAAATGGCTAAACAAGGACTTCAAAGTGTGAAGTCCTGATTTATAACATTCATTGATGTATAAGGCAGACGCCTAGCCATACAGATCAGTCAGTGTTCAGCAACAATGTAATAAAACTGTCCAGGGAAGCAAGCAGAATGTCTTTTTGTGGGAGTGGGATCTAATTTTGAAAGTCTACAGTTTCCACAGATGGAATATTTGAAACTGAATCTGCTCAAAAGCATAGCAATGGAGAAAGAATAGATGCACCCAAGTATGTTTTTTGTCTGTTGGACTTCCTGATATAATTTCAAGTTCACTGAGTGCCTTTGATGTTTGTGCTTCTTAGGAGATGATTGCTGAAAACTCCTCTTCCATTTTGTTCTAGTGTATGTGACACAAACAAGGACAACAATTAGTGATCCTTCATAAAAGATGCAGAGGGAGTGTGCATGTCCATGTAGGACTTTCTGCACATTTATGGAACGGGTGTTGTCTTTTAACAGACATTCTCTCTGGTTTAAAAATGTGAAAAAGGAGAATAAACAAGAGAAAAATATCATTAAACAAAATCGTATGGGCAAATAATCTGCATAAAATACATCAGCCATCTAGTTAGTCTTAATCTTTCCTCAGAAATATTATATACTGTTACATTTTTGGAGATGCCACATATCTTTGCTTTATGAATTACTAAACAAAATACATAATTGTAAAAGTATTGATGGAAATGTCACTGAAGTGCTAAAGTTTATAATCTTAACTTGGGGAATTGTTGTTCGCATTCATTTACACAAATTATTTTTAAAGTCCATGTATGATTTTTAATCACTTGGTCTAGTAAATCAGTAAGGTTAGGACATTCTGTGTATTGACTTTGCAAATATATAAGTATGTAATTCTTTTTCCTTTGAAGAACTTGTTCATATGATTGGCAAAAATGGAAGTGGCAGGAATAGTCAGTCATAAAGTTACAGTAGATCCCCAAATAAAAAACTCTCTCTTAAAGAGCTTCACATTGATCTGACAAGCATCCCGCAAGAAATACCTGAAAATCTAGACACTTCTGTATGTCATGATTTCCAGGAGCTGAGGAATTCTTGGGCTTGCTAGGAATCTACAGTCCTGGTGCTCAGAGGCGAGGCTATTTTGGGTACACACCGACGGGTAAATGGCTATGTCTACACTAGAGTGATCTTTCCAAAGAAGCCTTTCTGGAAGCTCTCTTCTGAAAGAACTTCTTTCAAAAGAGAGTGTCGACACACAAAAAAGCAGATCATACTGCCCCCTGATCTTTCAAAAGAATGGGCCAGGGGTCAAAAAATCAGGCACCATGAGGGCTGCTCTTTTGAAAAAAGGGCCTGCGAAGCGTCCACACGTGTTTTCTTTCAAAAGAAGCTTTCGAAAGCAGGCACTCTTCCTGAAATGGGAGCAGAAGAGGGCCTTTGAAAGGAGTGCTGTGTTCTTTCGATTTAATTTTGAAAGAAGGCTTTTTGTGTATAGATGCAGAGTGCCTTCTTTTGAAAAATATTTCAAAAGGACTTGCTAGTGTAGACGCGGCCAATGAGTTTACAAGCCGCCGAAAGTAATACAATTTAGCCTGTGTGTGAGGGAGAATATGAGGAAGTCCTTGTGCTGCTCTGAGAAAGGGAGCATGTTGGCCTAACCCCCCTTTTTGTTTATAATTTCATAAACCAAGTCAGTAGGCTGAGACGAGCCTGTCACTTCTATGGCTTTGAACAAGGGTCAGTGATGAATAACTAACCTCCTCTCCCACTTTTATCAACAAATGTCAGAAAAGGCAAACAACAGCAATGACATCCTGCCCAAATGACCAAGAGTATTTCATTTTCTTTGCACTTCTGTTTCCTCTATGCCTTTAATCAGGGCCGGGGGATGTAATTGCTCTGTCTGGGCAGAGCTTTAGGCATGCTGTACAACTAACAATTAGTTTAGAGACTGTGATCTATAAATTTTGAGAAAAGAGTAAGAGGATTTGGCGAGCTTGAACTATCCTTTCTAATGAAGAAAAATATCACACCGGAAGGGACCCAGAGCGTTATCAAAGCAACTTAATATCATCTGGTAGTGATTTGTAGACCCCGATAATCTATTGTGATCATTTTGTTGGGGGGGAGGGGAAGACACGTGCTGTGCTGTTTATGAGATTTCCAAATGATGGCCGCCATCTGTGCAAATGCCACTAATCTCAGCCACTGTCTTCATGGCAAATGGCCCCGCAAGATGGCTGAGAGAAGGCAAGCAGTACAGGAATGTGCAGCTATTTATTGTTTATAAAAATAAACCAACTGGACCAAGATGAATGCAAGGAATTTATAACAAACAGCTGCACAAGCAAGTTGCCTTGATGGGGAGGGCATGCCAGTGATGCAGCTGGACCGCACTGAAAGACGTTTCTATTAATTGTATATCTCACACCATATATGGGACAGATGATGCCAGCACTGTGGCCCTCTCAACTCCCAAACGTGCAAGAGTTTTACTAACAATTTTAAAATATGTTTAGTTAGGCTGGTGTAAATCCTGGTGTGGACATTCTTAAATCAGTTTACACTGACTTAGCTTCATTCAAATTTAAATTCACTAGCAAATTCAATATGAATCAGGTTTAAAACCGGATTGAAAGTATCCACACTAGGGTTTACACCAGTTTAACCAAATGGACTTAGTGAGCATCCAGGACTTTAGTTAACGTAGGCAATTTCTAAGAACAAAGCAGAGCAAGAGCACAGCTTTAATATTCTGCTTGCAATGCTCATCCCTTTTATGTGTCTATAAAAACTGCTGAGATTTGGAAATCTCTCCTGATTACCAGGGAGCCAGTCTGATCCCTTCAAAGCTATTTCCTCACTTTTCAATGAAGTAATAATGCATCAGAAGGAACAACAGGTATTTTTTTGGATAGAATCTCATAAAATAAAGGAAAACAAGATAAAAATAATAAACCCATGACGAGGCAAGAAACAAAATGTGATGTCATGGTGTTGAGTCTGCATGACAGTAGCAGAGAAACAGAGAGATAGATACACACATACATATTGAGAGTGGGGAGTGAGGAAGGACAAAATCCTTGAGCTTGTTTACTGGGTTCAATTTGACATTGGAGAGATCCTCACTTATTCAGCTCTTAATAGGTACGTACATCTACAGCAACCTCTGGGAAATCCTTTTCTTTGGTCTACATGTTTGAGAATAGTTACCTTCTCTTTTCATTAGAGCTGGATGCATTTCGAAACACCTGCCTCCAGGAAAACTCTCTAGCTGAACGGTTCTAACATGAGAATTAATTCAGGCTGTTACAGTGTGTGGGCAAAGCTCCACAGTGCATAGGCATTAGGCTTTCCCATAATGTGAACCAGCAAAGATTGCTCTCCTGGGAATTCTGCTCGGCTGGAATTCAAGCTGCTGTATTTGACAACAAAATTTCTAGGTGTGTCTCCTTTCCCTTTAAACAAACAGGCCATAGACTCCAAGGACAAGATACAAGAGTGCATAAAATTGTATAGCTTGTAAGGAAACACAAGACAATTAATTTGGTAGGAACTGACTCACCGTAAGTTTAAGTAATGCTTGTAGAGACTGGCAATAGATACAGAACTTTGCAGCTAAAGGACGACATTTAATTAATTTGAACTTTCAGACTGTGGTTATAAAAGCAATGAATAGATAAACACCATAGATTTAGAGTGCCTAGTGGATTCCAAATATGAGCTAACCCTGATTAGTGAAAAACAAGTTGCACATGTACAAGATATTGTATGCCTAGTGTGTTAACACTGGATATGGATATTAGATCTCAAAATATAAACTACACAGCCTACATCTATATACACACAAGTTGAACTTATTTAACAAGTGATTTTGTCAAAATTGGTGAAATGCATGTGTAGACAAGCCCAACGGTACCACACACTTTCAGAACTCCAGGGAACAACTGTCTGGAGGAATGTGTTTCTGTGAAACTCTCAACGCCCCCACACTCCAAACATTATACAAGTCTCCATTAAGAAGATGGGCTGGGCTGTTGCTTGGAATCATAACCATCACATGGCCTTGCTTACACAAACAAAAGAAAGGTTGTCTGAATTGAAGTATCAACGTCTGTTCCACATGGACTCAAGGGACAACTATGAAGGGATCAACACATTCAAAGGCTTCTGTTCTCTTCGCAGTTAACCTAAGGGGATATTGAAATAGCTGAGTCTCTGAGGACTTAACTCCTTCTGTTTACTCCATTTCAGCCCCTGTCTATACACAGGCTTGCG
The DNA here is from genome assembly GCF_033958435.1 of Carettochelys insculpta. Taxonomy (NCBI): domain Eukaryota; kingdom Metazoa; phylum Chordata; order Testudines; family Carettochelyidae; genus Carettochelys; species Carettochelys insculpta. Next base: position 14,963,525 of record NC_134150.1, on the reverse strand, counting down.
TTGATTTAAAATAAATTCCTAAAATGATTTAGTTAAACCCCTCCATAGACACTCATAACTAAGGTCTGGTCTGCACTGCAGAGTTAGATTGACATACGCTGCCTTGTCTCCTAAGCTGTGTCTACACGTGCACGCTACTTCGAAGTAGCGGCACTAACTTCGAAATAGCGCCCGTCGTGGCTACATGCGTCGGACGCTATTTCGAAGTTAACTTCAACGTTAGGCGGCGAGACGCCGAAGTCGCTAACCTCATGAGGGGATCGGAATAGCGCCCTACTTCGACGTTCAACGTCGAAGTAGGGACCGTGAAGACGATCTGCGTCCCGCAACGTCGAAATTGCCGGGTCCTCCATGGCGGCCATCAGCTGCGGGGTTGAGAGATGCTCTCTCTCCAGCCCCTGCGGGGCTCTATGGTCACCGTGGGCAGCAGCCCTTAGCCCAGGGCTTCTGGCTGCTGCTGCAGCAGCTGGGGATCCATGCTGCAGGCACAGGGTCTGCAACCAGTTGTTGGCTCTGTGTATCTTGTGTTGTTTAGTGCAACTGTGTCTGGGAGGGGCCCTTTAAGGGAGCGGCTTGCTGTTGAGTCCGCCCTGTGACCCTGTCTGCAGCTGTGCCTGGCACCCTTATTTCGATGTGTGCTACTTTGGCGTGTAGACGTACCCTCGCAGCGCCTATTTCGATGTGGTGCCGCGCAACGTCGAAGTTGAACATCGACGTTGCCAGCCCTGGAGGACGTGTAGATGTTACTCATCGAAATAGCCTATTTCGATGTTGCTACATCAAAATAAGCTATTTCGATGTTGGCTTCACGTGTAGACGTAGCCCTAGTGATGTAAGAGCTCTGTTATGGTAACACAACTCCCCAGGTGGTGTTGAGCCATGGGTGATGTACTGAGGTTCACACATTCTGAGTGTAGACATGAAATTACTTATATTGGCCCTAGCAGTACTCCTGCAGCTGTTCTACATGCCTGATACTGACCATTCTGGTCACACCTGTGAACTCCAGTGCCTGGGATCATGGAGACTGAGAAACTAGTCAAACCCCCATTTTAAACCCTGTGAATTTTTGAAATGTGTTTTCCTGGTGGTCTGGAGTGGTGAGCACATACGTCAGCTCTCCATTGTTGTGTGCAAATGGCCAGCAACTCATTCTGACTATCTGCTCTGGTTTGGAGTAGCCAGGAGATATTGGACGACTTGGCGTTATGGGGCAAAGAGGCTGTGAAAGCACTCTACAGAGTAGCCACAGAAATGTGGCTCAACTCTGAGCAGGTTGCACAGGGGATGCAAAAGGAGGGATACAACAGGAATCAGTAGTAGTGCCACATGAAAGCTAAAGAACTGTTGCAGGCATTGTGGAAGCCCAGGGGAGGCCAACAGTTGATCTTGTATTGAATGGCTGACCTGCTGCTTTACAAAGAGCTACCTGCCATACTTGACATAAACCTCACCCTGAAAACCACAGGCTCCTAGTGTGAAGAGTCAGAACAAGGACAAGGAGAAGGATGGTGAATGTGCAGCCAGGTAGTCCAGCACCTGTTCGAGTTGCAGTCCAGTTGGTCCCAGCAGCTGAGCACAGGGGACTCAGATGCAGGGAAGCTCTGTAACATTTCCTATTTAAAGGATGTCCTGGTGGACCCCTCTCCAAATTTAGCAGCACACAGCTATTGACTTTTTATTATTTCACTCATGCTGGCAGAGGTACGAGCACAGCTGGTGAGTTTAGAGTTGGGGGTCAGCAATGAGTACTTTGACATCCCTGCAAATACCTTCCTGAGTGAGAGCCATAGAATGTCCATGGAGGTGTTCTACAACTCTCTCCTGAATGTATCTAGGGATTCCAGATTTATTTCTCCTGCCCCCTGGAGAGGTACTGTCCCATGCAAGCTGGTGATAATTTTGGCAGGGACTATTTCAGTAAACAGGCTAGTGCCAGACTACCAAGAGCTCATTTAACTCTCATTCTGCAACTGCTGAGAGTATTTTCAAGGGGGCCAGTGTACAGCTTCATGACCCAGCTAAACGAGGTGGAGGCTGGGTCCCCCAGGATCCCTATTGCTGTTTCAGCACCACCAATTACAAGCTGTTGGCGGGGGAAGAAAGTCCCTGCTTGCAGCTTTCTGAGCCGTCCTGTGTTCTTATGGGTGCAAGCATCAGGTATCTCTCCTGACGAATCAACACTGCTAATCTGCCACTGGAGCCCACTCTGCTGTTGTAGGTGATTTGGTGCCAAAGTAGGGAAATGAGTGCAATTTGGGAACTTATTTGCTGCAAATCCATCCACTGTATCCTGTATGTTGCCCTCAGTCACAGTGCTGGGTAGCAGATGATTAATGGCCTTGAGAACTTGAGTGCTGACAGGCCCCGCAACTCCAACTCTAAAATGATTTCCCACTGACCAGTAAGTATCTGGTGTTGCAAGTTTCTCCTGTGCGATCACCACTCACTTCTCCATGGTCACTGCTGCTCTCGTTCTGTCCCTGTGCTGGGGGGCTGGGGCAAACTTGCCATACTGCTTCTCCTCCCAAGCCTGCATTACAATGCAACCCTAGCAGTCAGTGCTCATGTCCTGAGCCAGAAGCAGCACTCTGCCTCCTGCAGCTGCTCTGCGAACACCACTCCTGATGCTGAATTGGTTCTCACTATGTCCCATGGCAATCTGTCCTCCACTAAACTGTCACATTCCCCACCGATGTAGTTCTTCATGTGGCATCGCAAATACACAGGGTGACCCTATTTCCCTGTGCTGATTACAGACACCTGGTAATAATATTCATATTCAAGTGAGTTCAGTGGCAATCAGGCAGCAATAAGCAGTGCAAATGTTCACATCAAGTTGACTGAGCCCCTGCTAAAAAGAAATACCGAGTATTTGGATTCTTAATTTACCTTCTTATCTTTAAGGTTCTAGGGTTGTCACAGGGAGGGTGATGCCCCCCCCCCCCAACCCCATAGGGACAAGCGACACACATACGTACTCCCATTCATCTCTCTCACATGCAGGGTGAGTGTGTGACTGACTGACACCACTATTACTACCAGCACTTTCTGCCTTCCATATCTAGCTGGGCACCTGGGATGGACCCATCTCTCCTGTACCTGGCACCGTGTCTTCCTGAGGCAACAGGTTGGGGTGTGGGGGAACCACAGCACTACTCCAGCCCTCTCTCACCACAGTAGCTTGGGTTCAGGTGAGAAGTGCCTCTCCATGGCTGTTGCAGCTCTGGTGGCCACCAGGGAAGGGGTGTGTGCCTCCGGCTGGGACAAGTCCACGTTCAGCTGCCCCTACATTTCCCAGCAGCAAACTGCACACTTTTCCCTAGCTCCTTGACAAAGGGGGGCAGCCAGCAATATTCCTATACGAATTGGAGCAGGAGAGAGCTTCAGCCCCCTCCCTCTCCTGCCCTCCCGAAATGCCACCTGGATGGAAGGTTAGGGGCTGGAGCAGTCCCTGATGCAGCAGTAGGGAATGCCTCCAGCTAACCCCTTTCACCTGCCTGGTGATTCTATCCCATTTCAGGCATATCCCATTTTCATGGCACAGCCAAACCCTTACCTTGCTTGAAGTCTTGATAAAGGGAACCTGCATACAAAATTTGGTGGTCCTGGCTCCTACCATTTAAGAGGAGTTATTGAACAAAAAACCAGACACACACTTTCAAATATATACCAGATTAATAAAATATTGCTTGCAGCTGCCACATCCTTCACAACACCTTTCTTTGAACCATTTTGGAGAAATCCACTACGATCACAACACTCCTGCAGGGTAGGAAAAGCACTTGTAAGATCTTTTTTACACGTTGAACCCAGAGAGATACAGAGGGGCATCTGTGTTAATCTGTAGCTTCATAAATAAGAAGCAATCCTGTGGCACCTTAGAGATGAACACATTTATTAGATCTCTAAAGTGCCACAGGATTGTTTATTATTTGCATACCAGAGAGATTCAGTGATTTTTCCCAGAGCTATACAATGCGTCAGTGGAAAAAGCAAAAACAAGAAAAACACCTCAGGCAGGATCTGTTGTGACTATAAAATCATATCTGATTTGATCGCTGATTCATATCCTGAGTGATAGCACAACTCTCACGTTACCATGAAAATATATCGCCTTAAATATGGCTAGAGGAAAAGAAGAAGAATGAATAATATTGGATTTTGAATAAAGATTTCTGCATAGGAACCAGAATCTGCTATCCATAGTCATACCTCATTGCATAAGAAGTTCCATTGAACTAAAGCAAAAGCACTACTTAATATAGGATGAACCTCTCTTGTCCAGCACTCTTGGGACCCGACCAGTGCCGGATGAGAGAATTTTCTGGATAACAGGAGGTCAATATTTTGGAGCATATTACCAACACTACCACTGCTTACTGGGCAGATATTTATGGATAAATTACAGCTAAATAACAGCATGGAATGCTGAGATCCAGGACTGGTGAATGTAAACACACTTCATGGGACCAACAGAAATGTGGTCACAACCATGATAACTAATTATCTGGCCAACTAAAATCAAGCTGGATTGTGGAGTTTGCCAGATGAGAGAGTTCTGGACTAGAGAGGTTCAACCTGTATAACATAATATGGCTATAAGTAAACAAAAAAAAATCTGATGTTCTTTTCCCCACATGAGAAAAAAAAGATTACAAACCCCAGCGTTCAAAATCAAAAGGCTGTCCTGCAAAAATTAAGATCTACCCTGCTGACCTTAAAGGACCACATGTCCTCTATTTCACCCCAGGCAAAAGAATAATAACAGACATTTTTCAACCAGATTTCTTTTCTTTTCTTTTCACTCTCGGCTTCAAACTCAAGGTCATATAAGCCTCCAAAACTCCAGTACGCTCTCTACTCCGACACATTTATTCATCATCACCCATCTACATCAGTGTAAAATACCATGTTTGCTGTCTTTTCGGAATGTGGAGATATTCTACTTACGTTCTGGACTGCTGAGTGATTCTCACTGAGACCAGTAGATGAAAGATTTTCCAGAGTATGCCAGTGAATGACATTTTTTTCCACAAGTTATTTGTCAGCCTTTCAACACAGCACCATATTTTTCCTATTAAGCTACTTGGAGCTATCACCCAGTAGCTAGAAGGGCTTGTGGTGCTTTGCTGGAGCTCATAAAGCACAAGGCAAAGTGTTGGTAACTCAAAAATGTACATTGCTTTAAATCAAATTTATTAAACAAGCAAGGCTGGCAGGATATGAGATGCCCAGTTGCTTTAGTAAAAGGATGACTAAAATGTTCCACTGCTGCAGAAGTGACATGCACTGTATGTGCTGTCTGTTGGGAGAGGAAAGGGAATTTTCCCTTAGTCAGAAAATAAATGTGCCCTGCACAAGTGAGAAGTGGGTCCCTAGAAATTAGAGATTTGTTGCAGTCAGATTCACAGCCTCATTTTTGCATTTGCACACAGGACAAAGTGAGCAGAGAGAAAATACAACATGTAGAAATTCCTGCTCAGTCCTATGAAAAGGCTCATCACATAACAGAAAAGGTGACTGTGAGTTGATGAATTTGTTTTGCTAATAAAGGAACCAGCTCTGCCATCTATCCATTGAGTCATACTTTCCTCATCAACAAATCCTGCACCTTACTTCAGCTTCCTGTCCAGGCTGAAGCTCCCGTGAGCTGATGGGAATAAGGGGACTTCGAAGTAGGTGGGGTCCTTTCGAAAAGGAGCCCCATCAGGACGAGCTGCGCGGTGGCGAGGCGCGTCAATTTTGAAGTGCCGCGGCCACCCGCATGCTAATGAAGCACTGAACATGCATTTCAGCACTTCATTAGTAAACTTCGAAATGGCCATTTGCGTGGCCATTTCGAAGTTTGGGACTAGTGTAGACACGGCCCTTGGGTTCTAAGCCTGCAAATATTCACTCATATGAGTAGATATTCTTTAATCACCTGTGTAGTCCCATTTGCTTTAAGGGGATTCACTCATGTGACTAGAGATTTAGAAGATTGATCTTTTGGCTTGACATGTATAATCATATAGTCATAGAATCATAGAGTGCTTGACTGGAAGGGGCCTTGAGAGGTCATTGAGTACAGGCCCCTGCCCTCATGGCAGGACCAAGTACTGCCTAGACCATCCCTGTTAGACATTTATCTAACCTGTTCTTAAATATCTGTAGAGATGGAGATTCCACAGCCTCCCTAGGCAATTTATTCAGTGTTTGATCACCTTAAAAGTTAGGAACTTTTTCTTAATGTCCAACCTAAACCTCCCTGGCTGCAGTTTAAGCCCATTGCTTCTTGTTCTATCTTCAGAGGCCAAGAAGAACAAGTTTTCTCCCTCCTCCTTATGACACCCTTTTGGATACTTGAAAACCGCTATCATGTTTCCCATTAATCTTCTTTTTTCCAAACTAAACAAGTCCAATTCTTTCAGCCTTTCTTCATAGGTCATGTTCTCTGGACCTTTGATCATTCTTGTTGCTCTTTTCTGGACCCTTTCCAATTTTTCCACACCTTTCTTGAAATGCAGCGCCCAGATTGGACACAATATCCCAACTGAGGCCTAACCAGTGCAGAGTAGAGTTGAAGAATGACTTCTTGTGTGTTGTTCACAACACACCTGTTAATGCATCCCAGAATCATGTTTGCTTTTTTGCAACAGCATCACACTCTTGACTCATATTTAACTTGTGGTCCACTATAGCCCCTAGTTCCCTTTCTGCCATACTCCTTCCTGCACAGTCGCTTCCCATTCTGTATGTGTGAAACTGATTTTTCCTTCCTAAGTGGAGCACTTTGCATTTGTCTTCATTAAACTTCATCCTGTTCACTTCAGACCATTTCTCCAATTTGTCCAGATCATTTTGAATTTTGACCCTATCCTCCAAAGCAGTTGCAACTCCTCCTAGCTTGGTATCATCTGAAAACTTAATAAGCATACTGTCTATGCCAATATCTAAATCGTTGATGAAGATATTGAACAGAACCAGTCCCAATACAGATGCCTGAGGAACCCCACTTGTTATACCTTTCCAGCAGGATTGAGAACCATTAATAACAACTCTCTGAGTACAGTTATCCAGCCACTTTTGCACCCACCTTATAGTAGCCCCATCTAAGTTGTATTTGCCTAGTTTATTGATAAGAATATTATGCAAGACCATATCAAATACCTTACTAAAGTCTAGGTATACCACATCTACCACTTCTCCCTTATCCACAAGGCTCGTTATCCTATCAAAGAAAGCTGTCAGATTGGTTTGACATGGTTTGTTCTTTGCAAATCCATGCTGGCTGTTCCCTATCAGCTTACCACCTTCCAAGTGTTTGCAGATGATTTCCTTAAGTAGTTGTTCCATTATCTTTCCTGGCACAGAAGCTAAACTGACCAGTCTGTAGTTTCCTGAGTCGTTCTTATTCCCCTTTTTATGGATGGGAACTATATTTGCCTTTTTACAGTCTTCTGGCATGTCTCCTCTCTCCCACGATTTTCCAAAGACGATATTTAATGGCTCAGATACCTCCTCCATCAGCTCCTTGAGTATTCTAGGATGCATTTCATCAGGCCCTGGTGACTTGCAAACATCTAACTTTCCTAAGTGATTTTTAACTTGTTCTTTTTTTATTTTATCTTCTAAACCTACCCTTTCCCACTAGCATTCACTGGCCGTGTCTACACGTGCCCCAAACTTCGAAATGGCCACGCAAATGGCCATTTTGAAGTTTACTAATGAAGCGCTGAAATGCATATTCAGCACTTCATTAGCATGCGGGCTGCTGCGGCGCTTCAAAATTGACGCGCCTTGCTGCCGCGCGGCGTGTCCAGACGGGGCTCCTTTTTGAAAGGAGCCCGCCTACTTTGAAGTCCCCTTATTCCCAAGAGCTGATGGGAATAAGGGGACTTCGAAGTAGGCGGGGTCCTTTCGAAAAGGAGCCCCGTCTGGACGCGCCGCGCGGCGGCAAGGCGCGTCAATTTTGAAGCGCCGCGGCAGCCCGCATGCTAATGAAGTGCTGAATATGCATTTCAGTGATCATTAGTAAACTTCAAAATGGCCATTTGCGTGGCCATTTCGAAGTTTGGGGCACGTGTAGACGTAGCCACTATGTTGGGCATTCCTTCTTCAGACTTCTCAGTGAAGACCGAAACAAAGAAGTCATTAAGCATCTTTGCCATTTCCAAGTTTGCTGTTACTGTTTCTCCCTCCTCACTGAGCAATGGGCCTACCCTATCCTTGGTCTTCCTCTTGCTTTTAATGTATTTATAAAAAGTCTTCTTGTTTCCCTTTATGCTGGTAGCTAATTTGAGCTCATTTTGTGCCTTTGCCTTTCTAATCTTGCCCCTGCATTCCTGCGTTGTTTGCCTATATTCATCCTTCGTAATTTGTCCTAGTTTCCATTTTTTACATGATTCCTTTTTTATTTTGAGATCATGCAAGATCTCCTGGTTAAGCCAAGGCAGTCTTTTGCCATGTTTTCTATCTTTCCCATGCAGAGGAATAGCTTGCTTTTGGGCCCTTAATAATGTTCCTTTGAAAAATTGCCAACTCTCCTCCATTGTTTTTCCCCTCAGTCTTGCTTCCCATGGGACCCTACCTACCAGCTCTCTGAGTTTACCAAAATCCACCTTCCTGAAAACCATTGTCTCTATTTTGCTGTTCTCCCTTCTATCCACCCTTCCTTAAAATTGTGAACTCTGTGATTTCATGATGACTTTTACCCAAGCTGCCTTCCACTTTCAGATTCTCAATCAGTTCATCCCTATTTGTTAAAATCAAATCTAGGACAGCTTCCCCATGGTAGGTTTTTTAACCTTCTGAAATAAAAAGATGTCTCCAATGCAGTCCAAGAACTTATTGGATAGTCTGTGTGTCACTGTGTTAGTTTCCCAACATATATCTGGATAGTTGAAGTCCCCCATCACCACCAAATCCTGGGCCCTAGATGATTTTTGTTAGTTTAAAAAAAGCCTCATCCACTTCTTCCATCTTGGTAGATGGCCTGTAGTAGACTCCTAGCAGGACATCACCCTTGTTTTTCACCCCTTTTAGCTTAATCCAGAAGCTCTCAACCCATCTGTTTCCTATGTCCATCTCCACCTCAGTCCAAGTGTGTACATTTTTAATATACAAGGCAACACCTCCTCCTTTTTTCCCATCTATCCTTCCTGAGCAAGCTGTATCCTTCCGTACCAACATTCCAATCATGTGTATTATCCCACAAAGTTTCTGTGATGCCAACAATGTCATAGTTGTATTTATTTATTAGCGCTTCCAGTTCTTCTTGCTTATTACCCATACTTCTTGCATTTGTATATAGGCATCTAAGATGCTGATTTGATCTTGCCTCCCAATTTTGCCCTGACCCTCCTTTTTCTCTGCCATTATAGCCAGTGCTCCCTCCCATTTCCGACCCATCTCCCAGGTCTCCATCTTCTCTGCTTGACTGGGGGCTTTGCTCCCCCATCCCCACTGAACCTAGTTTAAAGCCCTCCTCACTAGGTTAGCCAGTCATTGTCCAAATAGGGTCTTCCCTCCCCTCGAAAGGTGAATGCCATCTCTGCCTAGCAGTCCTTCCTGGAATAGCATCCCTTGGTCGAGGAAGCCAAAGCCCTCCTGATGTTATGTTAACATGTCCGTTATGGTAACGTGTGCAAATGGACAGTGTTTGCTGTACCACAGCGGCTGGTCAGTGAGGGGAACTGTGCATGGCTTATGGCACACTTGGGCTGTGTCTACACTTGCATTCCTCTTTCAAAGGAGGCATGCAAATGACAGAAATCAAAAATGCAAATGAGGTGCAGATTTACATATCTGGTGCCTCATTTGCATATTTGTCTTTCTAAAAAAGAAAAGCAGTATAGACGCAGCTCTTTCTAAAGTAAACCCCATCTTCAAAAGAGCTGCATCTACACTGCTTTCGAAAGAATATGCAAATGAGGCTCCATATATGTAACTCTTCACCTCATTTACATTTTCTATTTCCCTCATTTGTATGCCTCTTTCAAAAGAGGAATGCAAGTGTAGACACAGCCCTGATTTGTGACAAAGAGAAAGTGCCATTCTTTAGGGCTGCAACTAGCAAAAGCACAAAATCCACACAATATTGGCCCAGTCCTCAGCTGGCATAAACTAGCTTTGCTGATTTGCACCAACTGAGAATCTGGCTCTTTCCTGTCTTAGACATAAAAAGGTCTAGTCTCCATGCCTGTTCCTTCCCTGATCCTTTGGTATGCCCCTTGGAGTTATGGCAGGGAAAATCCTGTATTGGCGCCAAGACCCAGTTTTGTAGGATTCAAGAACCTTTACATCATCCTTTACTCCCTCCCATATTCTACATGTGAGAAATGGTGGAAAAGCCTTATTAAGTAATCTAGTGTCATCCCCCTGCTATTGAGGGAATATATTTAAAGCCAGTCATTGTTCTGTTCATGTAGAAATTGCAGCTCTAGTCTCCAGTTGCATCTACACTACAAAATAAATTCAAATTTCAAGGCTTTAGCTTGATATTAAAATGTCACTGTCTTCACACATAATTCTGTTAACTTGATTTTTGTTGAGCTGTAATACCACGGGTATAGCGTCTATTTTGAATTTAAAATCTTGACTCAAGGCAAGTGTGGAAGCACCAGGTCCTTAATTCGAATTTGTTAGCCTCCAGAAGTGACCTGTATGTATCCCACAAAGCTATGTGGTCTCCAAGTATGGCCACTTCATTGTGCACTGCTATCAAGGGTTCAGGAAGAAGGTTAAAGTAAGCCCCCAAAATTTTGACTGAATTTGAATTTGAATGAAAATTTGAATTGGAATTTAGTAGCCAGCCCTGCAAATAAAAAGGGCATCCATCATGAAAAAATCCCTTTGCCCATCCCGTCGCACTGCTTTGGTAGCAATTATCAGTAGCCCTGTACTGCAATCATGAGCATTCAGGGTAGTGATCTGACTAGAACTTCTCAGGCTTGCAAGAGAGCCCCAGCTTGGACCCACAAGGAGATGTTTAATATCATGGCCATTTGGGGAGAGAAATGCGGCCATCTTTGATTTGATGTTGTGCAAGATGGCCACCTGAGGTTGCTCCCGGGACTCTATGCAATGCCGGGTGAAGGTTAAAGAACTCCATCAGGCCTATCAAGAAGTCCGTGAAGCCAATCAGTGCCCAGGGCGGATCCAGAGACCTTCTGCTATTATCAGCAGCTCTACATGCTTATGGGAAGTGACCCCACCATGGATCCTGGACTGAATTATGACACTTGTGGAGGCACTGGTATGCAGTTTGGGGTGAGCCTGAAGAAGCAGGGTGGCCCAGAGGAACAGGGCAATGGAGAGGATGAAAGGAGCAATGAGAAGGGGATGGAAGAACTTGTTCCAGACTGGAGCTCTTCACCATCGACTTCCACAACAGGTGCCTCCAGGCTGGTTACCTCCACACTGGTCCACGAGCCCCCTAGAGCAAGTGGTTTGGGTGAGTATTAATTCTGCATGCTAGAAGGGTGGCATGCTAAGGTTGTGTATAGGTACAGGTTTGCTAGCTGTACTTCTGTGTCCCTCAGAACAGTGAGTTAATGTTTCTTGGGATGGAGCATTTGTCCTTTTAGGAAATTTCCTTGAAGGCCTCATCCAGGCACACTTGTATTTTTTTCACAAGGCTCTGGGGCAGGCCAGACTTGTTGTGGCTTCCACAGTAGCACAACTTGCCATGTCATGGCAATACACAGCATGTTAGCAAATTTTCCAGGCTTTTGGTCACACAGCAGGAGTAGCAGTTCTTTCTCCATATCTGTTAGTTTTAGGAGGATGATGTCTTTTTTGGCAACATGCAGAAGCATGGGAATTCACTTCTTTTTTTTTTAATGTGCTTCCTGCCCCTTTACATTGGCCTGAAGCAGCCAGCAAGCACTCTGTTCCCCAACCCACAACACAGTTTGCAGGCTCTGTAGGGGTTCCCCCCATTTCCCTTTCCAACCAGCATTTCTTTTCAGTTTTCATTACCCACCCCGACCCCATGCCACGCTGATGACAGGCCCTGCTGTGCTTTTCCTATCCCTTGTCCCCTTCCCCCAGCATTACCTTTCCACTTCCCAGGGCTCCCCAGTGCCACATGGCTGTTGGGCTCTTCCCATCCCATGACCACTTCCCCCAACATCTCTTTTCCAGCATTTCTTTTCATTTTGCAGGACTCCTCTGCTGTTAGGCTCTGCTCTGCTTTTCCCATGCCATGTCCCTTTCCCCCATATCTTTGGATTTTCCTGGGCCCCCATTGCACCCCCTGACTGCCGGGCTCTGCTGGGTGTTTCCCCTTCCCATGCCCTTTTCCAAGCACCATTTGTTTTCAGTTCTCAGGAATCCCCCTGCACCACATAGGGGATTCCTCTGCTGTGCTTTTCCCCTCCCATGTCTCTCTACCTCCAGCCTTGCTTTGGATATTTTTTCTTTACATTATTTTATTGTACACTGAAGCCCCAGATGCAGCCATACATTTTTCACTGCCACAGATACCTGCACAGGATACCTGGCATCTGCCCCTGCTTTGCAGACCTTCCCCTTTCCCACCAAAAGAGGACAATTGCTTATAACTTACCATGTCCACAAACCAATGTGCTGGATAAGTGATGGCAAGTGAGGTATTGTGAAATGCACACTCACTCTCCTGTCCTTAATAACCTATGTGTCCTTCAAAAGGATACTTTCAGTGATAGTACACAGAAAGACCCATTCGCTGCACTTCAAAACACATTATGTTACTTGTATCTTAATTTTGACCTTGATTTTCCAGACCCAGTGCCCAGCGTTCCAGAGAAAACCAGGAGATGCAAGAAATGCAAACAAGATCTGATCCTGCAGCATATGGAAAAACACTGAGGCAGAACACAAGAACCTGACAAAGGACACTGCTCAGTGGTGTCACAGTACAGCTGAATGGCATCAGAGTCAAGTAAACTTTAACGAGAGAATGCTTGACCTCCAGCAGCAGCAATTGTCAAAAATAAATGAGGCCATGACAAAGCAGAGAGAGGTCGAGGCAAAGCACGCTGAGGTCATGGCAAAGCTCATAAAGGCCGTGACTGAGCAGACGGAGGTCCTGCAATCCCTGGTGCAGCTGCAGAGGCACTCCCAACCCAGCAGGGCATCAGCTGATACCTGCTGGCCCAAGTCTCCTGAGGAGAGGTCACCCACACCCAATCATTGCAGTCCCTGCCACTCCAGCCCTAAGGGACACTGCAAAAGGCTCTTGAAACACCTTTGCAAAGGCTTCTTTGACCAGCCACTTAAACCTCTCCTCCCTGCAAAATAAAATAATTCCCTTGAGCTCAGTGTGATTTCTTGTCCTGCAGCAGTAGGCTGGGGGGGGGAACACAAATCAAACCAGGTGGGTGAGAAAGCATGAGTAGTGCTGAAGGCTCAGCTGGCCAGTGATACTCCCTGGTCTGCAGCAGACGCGCAGCTGAGGGAGCCAGGTGGGGAGGGGGAGGGGAGTGCTGCTGAAGGCACAGCTGACTAGTGACAGTCCCTTGTCCACAGCAGGTGCATGGCTGAGGGAACCAAGCAGGTTGGGGGGGTGCAGAAGGCACAGCTCCCCATCACATGCATTCTATTTACTGCCACTTAACCCCCTTCCACCAGCTAAGAGCATTCATTCATTACAGCACGGGATGATTTATTGGCATTATGGCAGAGACATGCTTAGGTAGCATGTGCAGTACGGATCAGTCATAAAGCTGTTTCTTAAAGTGTCCTTATTTCTGCAGCCTGAGCATGACTACTGCTGGATGACAGTGTAGACAGCTGCGAATAAGCCGGGCCTATTACCTCGGCTTCAGAATTCCAGATAGATGGGAAAATCTCCCGCCTTGATTCATGTATGTTGTGTGAAATAGTGAACGTTGTAATAATGGTGGGGATGTTAGCTTCAGAAATGTCCAAACAGGTCAATAAACATATGAAACTTGCTTTCAAACATCCAAAGGTGCACTCCACCATCATTTCTCACCTGCTCAGCCTGTGATTAAAGTTTTCCTTGCTGGGATCCAGGGCTCCTGTGTAGGCTTTCATCAGGCAGGGAAGCAGAGGGTAAGCAGTTTGCAATAGGCATCTCCATGTTGCCAATCTTGATTTTCTGATCAAGAAAAAAGTGCCATCTAGGAGCTTTCAGGACAGTTCCAAATTTCAGAATATGTGCATGCCATGAACCCTCCCTGACCAGCTAACATTGGTGTTGGTAAACTGACCTTTGTGATCTACCAACCCCTGCATGACCATGGAGAAGTACCCCTTTTGATTAATATACTCCAAGGCCAAGTGGGCTGGGGCCATCATGGGGATGTGCTTGCCATCTATTGGCCCACCGCAGTTAGGAAAGCCCTGGGCAGCAAACCCACCCACTTTGTCCTGTGCGTTTCCCAGGGTCATAGCCTTCAGAAGGAGACACCTACAGATTGTATGGGCCACCTCCATCACCACAGACCCCACTGTAGATCTGCCCACCCTGAACTGATTTGTGACTGACCGGTAATTGTCAGGTGTTGCAAACATACACAGTGCAATTGCCACTCACTTCTGAACCATTAAAGCCAGCCTCACTTTTGTGTTGCTGTGCTTCAGGGCAGGCACCAGCACATCACAAAGTTCCATAAAGATGGACTTGCGCATGCGAAAGTTCTGCTCCCACTGCTGGTCATCCCAGGATTCCAACACAATGTGATTCCACCAGTGTGTGCTGGTCTCTCAAATCCAAAACTGATGGTCCCCTGTCAGCAATACAGTCATGGCAGCCACCAGCTCTAAGTTCTTGGACCACAGTTGGGACAATTGCTGTTCCAAAACACCATCCTCGTCGTCGTCATCATCATCTGCAGCAGCAGCAGCAGCACCAGGAGGATAGCCAAGCATCGAGCTTTGGAATTGAAGGACAAATTGTGTGACAGCTGCTGTGGTTGCTGAAGCCATCTGTGCTATGAGTTGGAGCGTTTGTGCATCCATGCTTGCACTGGAATGCTGCAGCAGGAAATGGTGTGTTCTCCAGTTCTTTTTTTCACATGGTTAGTGATGCAGTGAATTCAGGGACAGTGCTTGGAATTCTGGGATTGTAACATGAAACACCCACAAGTAACTGGGGCTCAGGCACTGTGGGGTAGGTACCCACAATGCAATACTCATGCTGTTGAACTTGCATGGGGCAATGGGGATGCGGAGATTCGACACGGGAAAAAGGTGGGTCAAATTTGAAGAAGGTTTGTGGACACCTTATTTGAATTCTTAATATTGATGTTAAGTATTCAAATTTATCTCTTAGTGTAGACAGTTTCAGTAACACTTTCAGTCAGAGAGCGATAGTTGTCTCAGCTTCCACAGATGAAAAGTCTGCTATGTTGACCTCTTTCCATCTTTATTCCCCACTGATGTCATCCAGTGCTTCTGTGAAAGAATGGGTTATTTTGAAATAATTACTGATAGATAATTAGCATTTAGAACATAAAAACAGACATAGGGTTAATCCAGCACAGTATCCTGTCCTCTGACAGCAGCCAGTGCTGTGTGCCCCAGAAGCAATGAACAGAACAGGTGATCCCCGTTGCTCATTTCCAGCTTCTGACAAGCAGAGGCTTAGGACATCATTCCTGCTTATCCTGGCTACAAGTCATTGATAAGTCAATTCATTCATGAATTTAGCTAGCTCTTTTTGAGCCCTATGGCAAGAAGTTCTACAGGTTGACTGTGCATTGTGTGTAGAAGTACTTCCTTTTGTTTGTTTTAAATGTGATACATATTACTTTCATTTGTTCTTGTGCTATGGGAAGGAGTAAATAACTCTTTTTATTTACTCTTCCATGGTAATCAGGGTGTGAAAGGCTGAAGAACTTTATTTTTTTGCTTCTGTTCCCCTTCTCCTGCCCGGGTCTCATAAACTAAGTTGTCATAAGAGAATGAATATTTGGATGAAGATTTTGTGAACTTTTAAAAGTAAGGTTTTGGTAATTGAGTGAAAGCCAAAAAAGGCAAACTCAAACTCCAACGTCCTGCATTTCTTCTTGTCTAAAATGTCTGTTTGCTTGATCGGTGACAATCTTTTCCACATGATAACATCATCTTAGGAGTTACCCAAGTTCAAAGGTTGTCACTCTAGTGGGATAATTTGTAGCACTCTATACTAGCAAAATAAAAAAAACAATGCCCTTTAGGTGTCATAGGAATTGCAGTTGCTATGGAGGCTAAAGAAAGCTGTTCTAAACCTAAGCTTTCAAAGTGATTGGGTAGTCTCCCTTCCATCTTCTTTGGGTAAGTATTTTCTGGTAAAAATAGTCCACCTGGTCTAATTTGTTAAAAGTAAATTAATAACTACATGGACCTTCTCTTTCTCTTCTTCTCCTGCCACTCAACAAGCTTTCATTCTAATTTTCAATAAAGCAAATATTGCTTTTCACTATGGAAGGTGGTACATTCTCCCAAAACAAAAAAGCCATAGCTGATTTTTCTCACTGTTGTAATACACTGGTGAAATGAAAAAACAAAGACTACCCATGGAATTTTCTGAATATCTTTCTTTAACTTAAATTTCCTTAAAAAAAACACTATGGCATGTTATTGATCTTACCAGAATACAATAAAAAACATTTCTTTCACCATAACCTCTTTTCAAAACCACTTGAATTCATATATAAAACTTGGCAGACCAGAATTTTGTGAGATGATAATTATGACACCAATTCTCCAATAGTTATATACCAAAGTTGTTCTACGATAAATTAACTTACCTAATTAAAAGCCCATACCCAAGACAATATATCCCAATGGACAGAAATTTCGATTTGTACACATTTCCTCATACTTATCTATCTACAGAGAGAGAGAGAGAGAGAACCTCCTGTAATTCTGAAATGCATCATATATTCTGTTCCTACTGATATACAAAAAACATAAAAGTTTTCACAGAAATGAGACAGAAGAACTTACCCTAGAAACAACCATGAAAAACTGCCCATGGAAGATCTCAGGTTCATCCCAAGATAGAATGGGAAAATATTTGAAACCTCAAAGTTTTGCAGATTAGGACAACCATTTCCTGTGCAGCTCTGATGGCCAGCGAGCAAAATCCTGCTTTCAGTTATGCCAGTCCAACCCAAGAGAAGGCAATGAAGAGGTCAGAACTTGGTCTGCTCCAGGGACTGGCAGAGGAGATGTACGTGAACTTCTGTGCCACTGAACATAAGCACAGAAGAGACTCTGGTAGGCTGAACATAGCTCCCTGTGCACCAGGAAGTACCTCCAGTCAAGCTCTGCATATGCTAGTGTGGGGCTATGTGTTGAAGGTAGACCTGTTGTCCACTGAATGCACACACTAAGGTCCCAACCCTGAAAATATTGACACGTGTTTAACAGTAAGTTAGTGAGCAACCCCATGTACTGTTTATAGACTGATTCATTGGTCAAGATTTTCCCCACTTGGGACACCAAGAAACCATAAGACCAGCCCAAATGCTGAGTAGCTGCCGTGGTGCCTTGATAAATGGAGCTGGATCTTGGCAGCTTCTTGTTCCAGTTCTGTATCCAAACTGAAGTGGGGGTTGACGTAATTTCTCACCTCTCTGGATACCGTTAAACCAATTTAGCCAGTGATGACCTTTGGGCTCTCAAGAGTACTTTTGCTACTAGACCAGCCCAGAGTCTAAAATTAGGAAGTATTTTTAGAAATTCTCTAAGGCAGGATACTCTCAGACCTCTGCAGAAGTCCTTCACCAGGCAGGTAGAACACTGCACTATACTATCAATCCTTACAGCAGATTTTTGCAACACAAAATATTAGCATTTCTAAAAAGGACTGGTGACAGACAGGGGGCAGGGTTACCTGGCAGAAGCACATCCACACAGTCTCTTTATTGCTGGCAGCCCCCTCTCATGCAGCTATGCTAATTAGCTGTGCAATTATGCTAATGAGCAGCCATTTGCAGTTGTGAGACTGCTCATTAGCATGGAGCTGCTGGGATTACAGCTCCTTGTAGACATGGCCCAAAGCTTCTTATTCAGGTTTCAGTCAGTGAATTTAGCATACAGAAGTGAATGTTACACCTATATTACAACAAAATCACATAAATTGTATTTACTAATGTAAAATAAAGTCAAAAATTGCAAATTCTTATTTAAAAAATCAAACAAAAGGAAATTGTAATGTGCAAGCATCTCAAACCCAGAGCCAGCTTCTGCCACCCTTGTTCACACCACTCCTAATTCAACCCCACTGATGACCATGGAAACACTCCTGCTAAGTTCAGTTGCTTGCTTGGGATCAGGGTCATTAAATCAGTGGACTCCTCCTAGAGGGCCAAACATGCTGCTCCCATGACAATGTCATGATTAGGATAGAGTAAAGGTTTTCCACACTGGGAAATTGACTGCCTTAGAGATAGTGGAATAATTATACTGTTCGAACTGTTGGAATAACACCCCCTGTGGACATACTATTCTGAGTAAAAATGATTTTCAGGGTGAGGTATTCCTACCAGAAATAAGTCTCTTTTATTCCAGAGTACAATGTCCACATGGCACAGCTCCAGTGGCGTGCATAATTATTCCATTATAACTACGGTGGAAAATGTCCCTGTGTAAATGAGTCTCAAGATATTAGGGTGATTGAGGGAATCTGGGGTTACAATTTTTCGTTTGTGCAGGACAAGAAAAAAGGGGTTAGTCAGAAAGCCTCACGTCCCTTCAGTACATTAACGTTCACGTGTGCAAACTCTTTGTCAGCTGCCAGAGGTGCAGGAATGCAGACTTACATGCAGAAGTAATCTCAATCTTCTTAGAACAAGTGATTCTTCATATTAGTACTTTATTCTGGCAGTGCCTGTCAATCATGAAACTTCAGAAATGTCACAAACACCCACACGCGCTGTTTCAAAAGGTATCTAATGTAAGCTATATAATACCATATTTCAAAATGGATTCAAAGCTTTTCATCTATCCAATAGTTAAGAAAAGGGAAAAACACAAACATGAAATGAAATGTTTGTTTTGCTATTAAGAGCAACACCATTAGTCTATTCCACATCCACATTTCATCACAATTCATTTTGTGGTGCAAGTTATGGTCCTGATCCTGCAACAGTATCTGTGTGGGGTCTGTGTGCTCATGTTTGATTCCTGTGGGGCAGGCCTGTGCAGATGTGATTCTAAATGTACCTTATGGTTTTAAAGAGGACAAAGAATAACAATTCATTCTTTGACTGTTTAGAATGTTCCAAATAGCAACATCATCCCCACATTACATCCTCACTTGGCTGCTGCAATTAAAAAAGCTTCATCATTACCTTAAAATAAGAGGAAGGAGAGAACCATGCTTTTGAGGAAAGTGCTCATCTTCCACAGAAATCAATATTATATAATAGCTACGCAGATCGCATTGCAACTTCTCGTCCTTCCTAGATTCAAGCAGCAGGGCAGATAACAGAAGAGCACAAGCTCGTGAGCAATAGGCCATGAGCAAAATAATTATATTTCTTGGCCTTGCATCAACCTCACACCTGTGTTTTAAAGTCATTAACTATCATTGGCTGTGTCTACATGTGCCCCAAACTTCGAAATGGCCATGCAAATGGCCATTTCGAAGTTTACTAATGAAGCGCTGAAATGCATATTCAGCGCTTCATTAGCATGCGGGCGGCAGCGGCGCTTCGAAATTGACGAGCCTTGCCGCCGCGCGGCGCGTCCAGACGGGGCTCCTTTTCGAAAGGGCCCCGCCTGCTTCGAAGTCCCCTTATTCCCATGAGCTCATGGGAATAAGGGGACTTCGAAGAAGGTGGCGTCCTTTTGAAAAGGAGCCCCGTCTGGACGCGCCGCGTGGCAGCAAGGCTCGTCAATTTCGAAGCGCCGCTGCCGCCCGCATGCTAATGAAGCGCTGAATATGCATTTCAGCGCTTCATTAGTAAACTTCGAAATGGCCATTTGCATGGCCATTTCGAAGTTTGGGGCACGTGTAGACACAGCCATTGTTAGTTAAACACTACCCATGGGCCTGGCACTGTGCAAGACACAGAAGAGAAACAGTCCTGCTGCTGCAGAGCTTCTTTTTTAATCGAGAGCTTGGCTATGTGAACGTTTAGGGTAGGTTGACATTTGGGCAGCTTGTCGAGTATGGATACTGCTTGCCCAGCTACCATGATTATCAGTAGTAGTGTAGATGGTGAGGCATTTCTTAGGTGAGTAGAATATACGTGTACCGGAACTTTAAAACAAATACCCACATGGCTCTCTACATGCCTAAGAAAGTTATGACTGGGTTTCCAGGCAAGATATGAAGACCACATGAAGAGAAGCCAGGATTTAAAGGAGCTACTGGCAACAATTCTACCTTCCTCTTTCCAGCTTTTCCTAGGTGAGGCAGAAAGCAGGAGTATGCTTCCATCCTCTGGTGCCTCTCCCCTAGATGCTTCACCCATTTCCAGCCTGAGTCAAGGGTGAGAGCAGTAGGCATTAACCAGATAATACTCATTCTTCCAGTCAAGTATCTTGCCTTAACGGTGACACTGCTGCATAGGAAGGTGCAAGAAACATTATAATGCATAATTCCCATCCTTAACACCTGCCAGTCACTGGTTGCTATATGTCTTAATGCAAGAGGGTTTTAATTCCCGCTTTGTACCCTAATATAACTGTGGACATTCTCATGTTCCAAGGAGCGCAGCAAGTTGCTTTGTGTATTTAATTTACCACCATCTCTAGAAACTGGGACGGACTCATATGAAGCATCTACAGCTGGCTTCTTCTGAATCCCGATGGCTCTAGCACACAGGTCTAGTCTGTTAAAAATTATGGTTACAACCTGACTGCTAGACGGTAGCATTGTTTATTTGTGTTTTGCAGGCTTTCCTCTGGTATGTAGCGTAATCTTTGTGTTTGAGAGTTTGTTTCTAGAATAACAAGCATTAAAGACTCAGACACAATATTTAAATCCAAATATTTTCCTTTGCTATGTCTTATATATGCAAAAGGCTCAGAAGGTGCTGTGCATGTAGCGTACACATGCAAGGACAGTAAGGCACTTACAAATGAAGCATTTAAGACAAGTCATTCAGCCATGTCTGCACTGTGAGCTGTGCGGTTATACAAGTCTCTAGCATCCTACTCCGTAATGTTAATAGAACATTGGGGCCATTAAAATAATACTGAATATATATTTTTAGTCTCAGCAAGCAGCTTTCAAATGACTGTATTATTTATTCATTAGTGTTTCATTCAAAGTGCTGTTTCCTTGTTATTAGGTGAAATAAATGAAAGAAAAGCAATATCACTCTGAATCCCAATTTACTGCTCTTGGAAGTCTGGAATGGCCACTTATAAAATTCTCCCTGTTCTCCTAAAGACTGTCCTCTCTGTCCTGCTTCAGACTGAAAGAAAAACTGCCTTCAGCATCTCCCCTTATGTCTTGTGAGAAGCTAGAGGCGGGCACAGCATCACGGTAAGTTTAGCTAATTATTTACACCAGGGGTCAGCAGCCTTTGGCTCCATCCCATTGGCTATCTGTGGAAAACTGCAGCCAACCGGAGCTGTGGGGGCTGTACTTGTGGATGTTTAAAGTAAACAAAACATCTTGTGGCCTGCCAGTGGCTTATTCTGATGGGCCAGGAGCCAAAGGTTCCTGCTACTCCATTACTACTTAATAACAGTTCCTATTACTACTCCAATAATCACCCTGCTCTGGTAGGGAGAAATGATGATGTTGTGATTAAGACACTGGACGGAGACTCCAGAAACCGAGCTACTTGCTGACCAGAGTAGCACATAGAATGCTCCAGAATAAAAGGTGAACTAATTTACTCTGCCACAGAATAAGGTGGAGGAGCAGGGAATAAGTTTGAAGCACAGAAGATAGGAATTTTTCCCCTGCTGTCAAAGAATCTAGACTTTTCATGAAAAAGTCCAAAACCATTTTTTTCCCTCAAAAAAGGTCACCTAAAAAAATTGAGGATTTTAGTGGTTTGGTGAAGGGGAAAACAAAACAAAACAAAATTTCCACAGAAAGCAGAAACATTAATAGAAAAACTGATGCAGACAAACTCCCAATTTCACGCTGAATAACAGTTTTGGCAAAACATTTTCGACCAGCCCTAACTGTGGTGGTGGTGCACCTAGGTACTGACTCTCACTCAGGACAGGCTGTACAGTGTGAATCTAGTCCTCTGTGTGCTGCCCCTTTGAAAGCAGTAAGGGACCTTACTACTCTATTTAGGCAGTGTTGCCAAGACTTCTGATTTCTGGGTGAGTCAGATAATTTTTGATGCTCTTCTTAAAATCTTAGCTCCCAAAGTCCTGTGATTAAGTAAGAATCTTAGCTCTCCTCTTTTAAAAAAGTCTGAGGAGTAGCTGTGCTGAAAATCTGAAGAAGGGAGCCTTACCCATTAAAGCTCATTACTTAATAAGCTAATTTGTTAGTTTTTAAGGTGCTACAGGATTGCTTGTCACTTTTGAAAAGTTTCTGTCCTTCATAGTTGTAGAGAACAGCTTGAACATGTGAGCCCCAATGATTCATAAATTAGAAGAAAACAAAAAGAAGCTCAAACTTAATTATATGCATATGTAAAAATAAGTTTGAGCTGCTTCTTATTTGGGATGCAAATTCAAGTTTCCTGACACTACAGGAGCTTAAAAGTAGTGTAAACCAGATTTTAGGGAGCTGAAAAGTGGGAGGTGATAATATTGGCTTTGAAGATTACATAGGAGCATTATATAATAATTAAGTACTAAACCTACATATTATATTATATTATATTATATTATATTATAGGCACCCAGAATAATTTCCTGATTCAGTAGAATTTTCCAAACCCTGTGAAACCTCACTTTGTGGGGAGAAATTTTAAAGGAACTTGGAGCGATGAGGTTAATCTCTCAGGTCTCACTGCTTGTCACAGAGATTTCAGCACCTAACAGCCCTTTGTATATTTGAAAATCTCCCCTGTAATCTTCAAAGCCAATATTATCACCTCCCACTTTTCAACTCCCTAAGATTTGGTTTAAGCTAAAGAGGCTACTTTAAGCTCCTGCAGTGTCAGGAACTTGAATTTGCATCCTAAAATGTTCCAGTACAATACTGTAAAGAAAAGCTGGCAGGAAATAGCAGATATTTGACCCACACAGACCTGTGTACGCGTGCGTGTGAGCCAGTGTGTGTGAGAGAGACAAATCAGAGATGAAGCCTGCTGTGTACTTGACTGTTCAAACACACTGACTCTGCTTTCAAATTGGCCTTGAAATACTAACTGCTAAGCAGATGCAGACACAAACTACGACTTTCAAGGAGGGCCCCAATGTGACAAAAGCAAATTTAATCTTTACTGGATAGCAGCTCAAAGAAGCTCAAGTAGGCAGAGCTAAATTAAACTGAGGTCAGAATATAACCCCTTCCTGACACAGATTCTAAACAAAACAGCAGTCATGTAGCACTTTAAAGACTAACAAAGTGATTTATTAGGTGATGAGCTTTCCTGGGACAGACCCACTTCTTCAGATCTATAGATTTCCAGTCCAGACCCAAATCAGACGCAGATACATAGTACAGAGGTCCAAAAAAATTTCAGTAAAAAACGGATTCAGACAACAAACCGCAGTTGATTGAGGACACAAAAAGTGGTAGTTTATCTGGCAATGGCATTGTTTTGGTTACGAAACAATTCACTTCTTAGCTGACACATGTAGTCAAGCTTGCCACTTGCCTGGTACATAACTTGGGGGTGAAGAAAAGAGGGTATGTTTCATCAGGCTCTGTCATATCTTTGGCTATTGTCCTGCAATCCATTTGCATACCTAAAGGGAAATGGCCTCTTTAATTTCGTTCCCCTCTCCTAATCATCAGAGGCCAGTTAACAAGTGCTCTGAATCCTATAATCAGACAATTTATACAGTGTACACCCTTAGGCTACAGCCATTATAAACAAGCCTGGAACACTCCTTCACAATGATTAGCATAGGAAGACACCATTCAAAATTAACTTTTTTTTTCCCTGTTTTTGTTGGCAGATGGTTCCAGGCCTGTCAGCATGGCCTACGGCCCACCCTTTTAATATGACCTGAGACAGGCGGTCTTGGGGTGCCAGACTAACTCACTTCAGGAATTCAAAAATGCTCTTTGGGCCTCCTCACCACACAGCTCTCATGAGTCTGTGGTAAGTTTATTGCTAAAGTTAATGGAAAATATGTAAATTAGCTTCAATTCAGACTCTTCAGTTAAAGTCAAGGGAACATAGATCAGGATCACATTTTGGTGCCACTTTTTCCACAACCTCCGTTCTTGATATACCTAAGGCAAGGCAGCTAGTAGGTCTCACAGATAAGTTGGCACCATGCATCTTTGCCTGCCCAGAACAGAGGAATCTGATACAGGCTGACATAGGGCAGCACCACCACTGTGCTAAACTAGAGTTCTGCTTTTTAAAACCACTTACTTATTTACCTGCTAGCCGAACCCGACCATTGGCAGCTAGTCATTTCCATTCGTTCTTCTACTAATTAACATACTTACTTTACTGTTTGCTTCTTGCTTTTCACTCTATTATCTGCAGCAGCCTCAGCACTTCAGAGTTCTGAGCAGCACTGTAAGCTTCTCCACGCTGGGATGTAGCCAAAGCGAACTGCCAACATGAATGCCTTGTGTCAGCCTGGGTGCTAGAAACTTTTCCCATTGAGCTTCCTGACTGGGATAGGGCAAATTTAGCAGATGATCTGATCTCTATAGAACAGCTTCCTTCCCTAAGAGCAAATAAATCACTTTCTGTCACGGCTCAATAGGAGTCAGATCCTTCACTTTGCTCTTATAAGAAAATATCATGCTGTACGTGCATTTTAGACCACTGGAACCAGATCTATCCTGATCTCATTGAAGTCTGTAGGATTTTTGCATTGACTTCAAGGGGATTTGCTCTCTGGAAATAGAACAGATCACTGAGCTAATTAGAAATGAACAAAGTCCTAATTTCCAAGTAGGGTTACTACTTTCTGACAGAACAAAACTGAACACCTAATTTCCTGTAATGTGCGCCCTTAAACAGCTGTGTGACTGCCATGGAGGTGCTCAAGGAACCCACCCAGGGATCTGCACTACTGGTGGAGGGCTGCCCCACATCGGGGCCCCAGCTTCTCCTGGCCTCCAATCTGCCGTGGGTAGAGAAGAGATGGACTGAAGCCGGGCCCAGTTTGAACCTGGCATGCTTGCAGTGCCCCACACTAGCCAGTGGTCCAAGGAGAGATTCAGGAGCCATCCAGCTGATTAGCAGAGGGCTCACAGCCATCCGGTTGGCATCATGTGTTATTCTGCCCCTGCATGGAAAAAAATGGAGGGAACATTGAAAATGGCCAGAACTCAGCTAGGCTTCAAATGTGCTGGAGTGGCCTGGCCCTGGGACTGTCACAGGCTGGGCTGCCAGCCCTGAACCAGCTGTGGCTGAGGTGGCCCTCTTCCAGCTCCAACCTGCCGGGGTGGAGAAGGGGCACTTATCCTGCCACTCCAGACCTGGAGCTCCCATGGCAGGGAGAGGTACCTTTCCTCCTCAGCCCCAGAGCTGCTGCAAAAGAGAGAGCTGGAGAAGTCTTCTCTCTTCTCAGTAGCCCCAGAGCACCCTCCTTCTCCTCAAACCCTTCAATTTTGCCCCCTGACTGGGGGTGTCAGATGCCATAATTTCTCTGGTCCAGATTAGTATGAGAAAATTAAGATGGAGCAGAACATGAAAATGATGATGAAGTGGCATTTGTTTTCTCTGGCTTAACTCTGATGTGATAGCAAAGCATGGCTGGCACTGAACTGCTAAATACGTCACCTTTCTGCCAAAATGTTAAAACTGGTGCCCTTTTACCTTCAAACCTCACCCTGTGCTTGTGGAGGTCCTGTTTACTTTTTCCATGCTGGAAGGTGGAACACATCTTGAACAAAGAACATGCTAGTCTGATTTTAAGACAAGGGGTCATGTTGATGTCAAACTTCTCCAGCATTCTAACAGTGAAAGAGGACTTCGAGGGTCACTGATCTTCTCTAGATCATTTGACGTACCAGTGCACAATGTCCTCACATTACAAAAGCAAATCTGAAGTGGACGATGATTGTATCCAAACCTTCAGTGCGTATACTTAATCAGGAAAAACAAAGGGGATGCAGTGAACTGCCTTAGTACCAACTCCCATTTCCTGACAATACTGACCAAAATGTGTAGAAGCTAGAATAGCTGTAAGGAGGCACAGAAGGGCAGAGATGAGTTGCAGTAGCAAACTTCTGACTGTTTTCTGGTTTCAGTGGATTTGGTCCAGGGTTTTCTCCTCTAGCCTGTGTTCAACAAAGAGCTTGCTGAGGTAATGTAACAGAGAGCTATAAAATCCTGACTGGTGCAGAGAAAATGAATAAAGAAGAGTTACTTACTCCTTCCCATTACACAAAAAACTAGAGGTCACCAAATGAAATTAATAGGTATCAAGTTTAAAACAAACAAAAAGAATTACTTCTTTGCACAATGCACAGTCGGCTTGTGGAACTCCTTGCCACTGGATGTCATGAAGGCCAGGACTATAGCACAGTTCAAAAAAAAAACCAAGATAAATCCATGGAGGATAGGCCCATCAATAGCTATTAGCCAGGAAGAGCAGGGATGATGTCCCTAGCCTCAGTATGTCAGAAGCTGGAAACTGCAATAGAGGATGGATCACTTGATGATGACAAGTTCTGTTCATTCCCTCTGGGGCACACAGGCATTGCAACTGTCAGAAGACAGGATACCAGGCTAGATGGACTTTGGTCTGACCCAGTATAGCCATTCTCATGTTTTTATGCAAGACAAGAGTACCAAGAGGAGTCATTCCTTTGTGGATGCTGTTATCGTTCCAATGGGTATCTGGAATACACCGTTAGTCTATAAGGTGCCACAGGACTTCTTGTTGTTCTTGACGATACAGACTAACACGACTACCTCTCTGATACTTCCCAACCACTCAGTGAGTGGTGGAGTTCCTGGTTTAGTCATTGAGTAGCTGGCCTGTGGAAATTTTTATTGGTATATGGTACCAATAGTGTATCTGACCTGACTTTTCAGGATGAAAGGAATTATTTAAGTGTCAGTAATTTTGTTATCCTAACCGAGTCTCCAAATGTTTGGAAACAGTCTTGTCTACTCGTTCAGTGAAACATGCTTCAGCGTGTATTCAGTATTAAAAGTGACTACACTTCTTGCTTTATTTCTGTATTTTCAGCAATGGGCTTTTTTTTCCCTTCAGAGACAGCTACTGCAGCTCCAAATTACAATCACCATTGAACTATATCAAGGTAAAGGTAAGTCAAAGGCTGTGTGTAAGCTACTTTAGAGAGCTGCTTTGTCTGTTTTGATGACTTAATAAACTCCAGAAGCTGAGGTCTTCCAAACCTCTCACTCATGGTGCAGCCTAGTTCGAGCAGCTGTTGTGGAAACTGATGATGTAAAATATGTTTAACATGCCAAGCCCAAATTGCAGATGAAGCAATCCATGACATGCCTTTTTTTTCTGCTGTAAGGTTACACAGCAGCATGCAGAGGTTCATTTAGACAATTTCTAATGGTATGAACACCCAGCCCCAACCCGCCTCCCCCCACATTTTCTGTTCTACCTAATGCAAAGGAGCATTTTGTCATGAAGCAGAATAAAATTATTTCATGGCTGCATTCAATTTCACACAGGTTATGGGCATTGCAGGTATCTAAATTAGATTTCAAAATCTGGGTCTGGATCCATAGCTATCATTTTTAATTTCAAAGATTATTACTAATAAATCCTATACGGTTACAAAGAGAGGGACTATAGATGCCAAAAGTCTCCTATAAGCATTTTCTTGCTAGGTCCATTCTTTTAAATTCTGAATATGCTCTTACTCTGTTGCAACTACTATTCTAGAAAAATACAGATTGTGGCATGTATTTTAGCTGGAAAAACAAAAGTATAAAACTCATTACTTAAATTAGATAATAAAGCTGCAGACAGGATTTCCAGCTCCTGAAAAGCAATCTACCCATGCAAAAGAGTTCCTTAAAGCAAGTTACATTGTACTGTACTGTAGTGCAAGAAAATGAACGAAAAGAAAGAGAGGAGGCAACTCTGCATGGGCTTCCAAGGTTGCCACCATGGTGAGGTTGAAAAGCAGGGTTCCAACATCTACCGCACAGCTGGTATTGCCACACATTTACCCCCAAAAAGAAATCTGCTGACACTTTTGAACGGCCACATGTTTGGTTTTCCAACAAGATTTCTCAACAACCTGTATTACTGCAAGTCATTATTTGCACTGGAAAAAAATGGCTGTAGCTGTGTTAACTCATGGTAAGGTAGGTAAGTGTTAGGATAACTTACTAGGGAGCATTCCCACTTCAAGGCTAGAAGGTCATATTTAGGTCCCACACCAGGATTTGAACTGAGGGCTTGTACCTGAAACATTTAAAAATCATGTGAAACCAGTGCTCAAGGACCACACAAAATTGACAAACCCTGGAGAGAGCAAAGTAATATCTCAACAACAATTCGAATCTTCCACGCTTTGCTACCCTGTTGACATGCCTTGGTCTTTACATGCAGAAACGATCTAGAGAAAGACATGCTCACACAGTCCCTACCATTTCTGCTAAGGCTGCCCACTAAGGTTACAATTAGATTGATAGAGTCATAGAAGTTAAGATCAGAAGCAGAGGCAATTGGTCTTCTTCCCGCCAGCCAGGAGAAGGACAAGGACAACCCCTCTCCAGCCAGGCTCTGCCTCTTTCAACCCCTCTTTGCCTTTGTACTGCTTCTCCCCACCTCCTCCCCATCCCAGTAACAATATAACCAATATGTTTTTTCTATAACCATATTGAGAGGCCTAGAACAGCCAGAATAAAGACCAGCAGCCACGAACTGTCAAGCTACAGGTCACATACTTACATTCCATCTACAGTTCAGTACAATAGCATCACATCAAGCTGTTAAGAGGGAGCCCACATCCTAATGCCACCCATTGTCTCCAGATAAAGAAACATATCTCAAGATGGGTAGACAAAACTTAGTTAACAGCATTTAGTCTGGCAAGCAATGACTTATCAGCTGTGTCTACACATGCACGCTACTTCGAAGTAGCGGCACTAACTTCGAAATAGCGCCTGTTGTGGCTACACGCGTCGAGCGCTATTTCGAAGTTAACTTTGACGTTAGGCGGCAAGACGTCGAAGTCGCTAACCTCATGAGGGGATCGGAATAGCGCACTACTTCGACGTTCATCGTCGAAGTAGGGACCGTGTAGACGATCCGCGTCCCACAACGTCGAAATTGGCGGGTCCTCCATGGCGGCCATCAGCTGGGGGGTTGAGAGATGCTCTCTCTCCAGCCCCTGCGGGGCTCTATGGTCACCGTGGGCAGCAGCCCTTAGCCCAGGGCTTCTGGCTGCTGCTGCAGCAGCTGGGGATCCATGCTGCAGGCACAGGGTCTGCAACCAGTTGTTGGCTCTGTGTATCTTGTGTTGTTTAGTGCAACTGTGTCTGGGAGGGGCCCTTTAAGGGAGCGGCTTGCTGTTGAGTCCACCCTGTGACCTTGTCTGCAGCTGTGCCTGGCACCCTTATTTCGATGTGTGCTACTTTGGCGTGTAGAAGTACCCTCGCAGCGCCTATTTCGATGTGGTGCCGCACAACATCGAAGTTGAACATCGACGTTGCCAGCCCTGGAGGACGTGTAGACGTTATTCATCGAAATAGCCTATTTCGATGTTGCTACATCGAAATAAGCTATTTCGATGTTGGCTTCACGTGTAGACGTAGCCATCAATAGCTGAGGTGATGATTGTCTATGATGATTGCCTTCATTTTTCCACTGTTTTCTGTATAATCTGTTTGGTTTGTAATTGCTCCTGTCTGCTGTATAATTAATTTTGGTAGGTGTTAATCAGTTAAGGTGGTGGTTTATGATTGGTTAGGTAATTCTGTTACAGTACGTTATGACTGGTTAGTAAAATTACACTAAAACCTTATGCTCCAAAATATCTGTTAGTCTATAGGGTGCCACAGGACTTCTTGTTGTTCTTGAAGATACAGACTAACATGGCTACCTCTCTGACACTAAAATATTGGTCATGGTAGAGCTAAGCAGGACTCAAGTTTTCTACTTAAACTGGAGTCCAAGAAGGAAAACAACAGGGGAAGGGAAGAATGATGGAAGAAGGAACACCTTAAGGAAAAAAAATATGAGGACCCACCCCCCAAAACCCCCAAGACCAGCACTGCCAGACCCTGTGATGGAACAACTAGCATGCAGAGACTGACTTTGTCCATCCCAACTGGGGAAATCTGCCTGCTTTATTAGGATTGGCGAACATGATAGTGAGTGCTTAGCATGTATGCAGCTAAACTGCAGCAAGGGAGGTTTAGGTTGGACATTAGGAAAAAGTTCCTAACTGTCAGGGTGGTGAAACAGTGGAATAAACTTCCAAGGGAGGTTGTGGAATCTCCATCTCTGGAGATATTTAAGAGCAGGTTAGATAGATGTCAATCAGGGATGGCTCAGACACTACTTGGTGCTGCCATTGGGGTAGAGGGCTGGACTCGATGGCCTCTCGAGGTCCCTTCCAGTCCTAGTAGTCTATGATTCAAATGCTCCTTTCTTTGTAATTGTGTATAAATAGAAAATAAGAATATTACTGTGTAAGGCTTTGTCAGTGGCGCAGACGCTGCATACTCACAGGGAATTACGCCCTGAACCCTTGGAATTGGGTAAGGTTGGGAGTTTAAATTAACAGGGTCATGCCTTGATTTGGTAAAGGTGTGTGTGTTCCCCTGACTATAGAAGGGATAAAGAAATGTGTGCAGGTAACATCTCTGCCTTGCCTCTTTCCACAACTGGGGTGGCCCAGGGGACTAATGGGGCCTGTACTGGGTTTGCTGCCACTCTTTCTCCCCTGCCCTCACCAGCAGCAGCAGGAGAAGCAGAGCAAGGCAGCTGTAGCCCATCCCTGGCCCTTGAGCCCCCCGGCTGAGGTAAAGAAGTAAAGAGTCTTATGGGCCTGCAGCCTCTATGCTGGGGCAGGCAGCCCTGAGGGAATAGCTGTCTGGGAAGGGCAAAATATTAGTCAGTCTACACGGCCCCTGGGTGGAGCAAAACAAACAGTCTGTTGGCCTCTTACTTCCCTCTGGGCTGGCACGCAGAACATTCAGCAGCTTTCTCAGCTTGGCTGCTCTGGCTGTCTCCACACTTAAGCCGTGTCTACACGTGCACACTACTTCGAAGTAGCGGCACTAACTTCGAAATAGCGCCGGTCACAGCTACACGTGTCGGGCGCTATTTCGAAGTTAACTTCGACGTTAGGCGGCGAGACGTCGAAGCTGCTATCCTCATCAGGAGATAGGAATAGCGCCCTACTTCGACGTTCAACGTCGAAGTAGGGACCATGTAGTCGTTGCGCGTCCTGCAACGTCGAAATTGCGGGGTCCTCCATGGTGGCCATCAGCTGAGGGGTTGAGAGACGCTCTCTCCAGTCCCTCAGCTCAATGGTGGCCGCGTGGAGCGGCCCCTTAAAGGTCCTCTCCCCCTCCCTTCCTGTGTAGGAAGCTGAGGGAACGTGCAGGCGGCAGCCTAGACACACGGCCATCCTGCACGTCCCTCAGCCACCCAGAACAGGGCCAGCACCTGCCATGGCTGCCCGGCAGCGCCCCCAGGGAAGCCCCACCCCCAGGGGAGCCAGAGCAGCCAGGCCAGCCAGCCCAGCAGCCAGGCAGGGAAGCGGCAGCGGGGGCCCCTCCTGGACGGAGGCCGAGCTGCGGGACCTGCTGGGGCTCTGGAGTGAGGAGGAGGTGCTCCAGGTAATGGGGAGCAAGAGGCGGAACGCGGATGCATTCGCTCGGCTGGCTGCGGGCCTGGCCAACCGGGGTCACCCTGCCCGCACTCTTGACCATGTCAGGAGTAAGGTTAAGGAGCTGCGGCAGGGTTACGCTCGGGCCCGGGATGTGGCCAGCCGATCTGGGGCCGCCCCCGTCACTTGCCCCTTTTACAGGGAGCTCAGGGACATCCTGGGCCCCCAGCACACCTCCTCCCCTCCGGCCACCCTTGATACCTCGGCCGACGAGCCCCAGCAGGCCCTGCAGCCGGAGTCCATCCCGGAGGTAAGCCCTGCACCCTGGGGGCCCCCCCGGAGCCCACCCCCGGGCCATCGCGGCAGAAGGAGGAGGAGGAGGAGGGGGGCTCCTCCTCTGCGGAGTCCGGGTTGCAGATCCTCCTCCCGCCCTCCCGGAGCAGCAGCCGGGCATCCGCCCCCTGGGGATCTCCGGACCGTGGGAGTGGACCGACAGGTATGTACCCCACTCTGGTGTACACCCCCGGGGTTGAGGGGCGGGGGTAATAGATATGTGCCCAGGGACCCCCACATGCCCACATGGCCATGGCCCCAAGGACAGCAGGGCCATGTCCCTCACAGCAGTGCATCAGCCCCTGCCCACCCCACCCCCGCTGCACGACAGTGCCATGGCCCATCCCCGGGGCCGGGGGGAGCGGAACCTCGAGGGTCCCCCGGGAGGAGGGGGTGGGA
The DNA here is from genome assembly GCF_033958435.1 of Carettochelys insculpta. Classification (NCBI taxonomy): domain Eukaryota; kingdom Metazoa; phylum Chordata; order Testudines; family Carettochelyidae; genus Carettochelys; species Carettochelys insculpta. The sequence goes on along the minus strand of NC_134150.1, from coordinate 14,931,022 downwards.
CACCCAGCAGCAGCAGCAGCATGTGATGGAGTGGGGGGAGTGCAAAAGGGAGACTCAGGTTAGATATGAGCAACAAGCTGAATAGCTCCCAGGGGCAAAGGATGATCCTGGGGCTACAGCTGGCAGGTGACATCTCTGCCCTGAATAAAGAGGAGGGAGGAGCCGAGCTGGCTTTGAATCGGGGCGGGGGCTGCAGGTAGAGGCTAGGGGAAGGGAGAGCTGGAAGGCAGCCAGCCTGAGGAGGGGGAAAGCCACACCCCAGAGGGGCACCCCTTGGGGTCTTCTCCCCAGGACGGGTTGGAAGGACTGTCTCTGACTGCTGTGCGGTCACTCCCGAGAGAAACCGGGCATCTGTGGCCTAAGAAACCTCTCCTGTCAGACCCTGCTGAGTGAAGTGAGAGTCACTCCCGCCAGGGGATGGGGTGCAGCGCAGGGGGACCCCTGAAACCCATCCATCACAGTAGCATCTCCCGGGGATGGGGATGGGGAACCTGCAGCACACGGGTGGGGGGACAAGGGTCACGGCTTGGGGCCCACACTAATGCCTGTCTCCATTCTTCTTCCCCTCCTCCTCCTGTGTTCTGCAGCTGCACCATCGGAAGGACCGGAAGAGAGTGCCGGCGAGGCATCGGTGGTCCCGGAAACCCCTCCGGGGCCGTCGCTCCAGGCAAGCCCCTCAGCGGAGGACTGACCGGCCCCACGGCGGGCTAGACGGCGGACCCCGCAACAGCACCCGACGGCGACGGACCCCCAGCTGCTGGCCATCCATCGTCGGCAGCTGGAGGTCGCGGAGCAGCGCCTGCGGGTGGACCAACGCCGCCTGGACCTGCAGGAGCGGGCGCTGGCCTGGCGCCAAGAGGCATGGGGGGCCTACATGGAGCCATTCAACCATCTTGTGGACTAGCTGGCCCCCCATGCCGTGCCGGCTGCCGCAGTGCCCGCCCTACCTACTCCACCACCTGCTGCTCCGCACGTCGCCGTCCCATCCACCATCGCCCCGCCACCCACCACCGAGGGCCGGACCGCTGAGGGACACCTGGGGCCAGCTGAGACTCGCCGGTCATATCTTCCGGCTCCCGGCCGCCCACCCCCAGTGCCGGACTTTAGGGGCGTGGGGCCCGGGACGTGGCCCCCCCCCTTGTATATAGTTATATGTCCGAAAAGAGGATTGTTTATTGACCCATTTCATTTATATTTGTGCCCCCCCTTTGCCCCGTCCCCCCCATGTAAATAGTTCTCCCCTTCCTTATCATCCCTGGTTTTCTTTTTATTGACCAACGTATCCGTTATGTGCAATCTTTTTTATTATTGTTTTATTTGTACAGAATACTTTTGTTAGAAGAGGTCTTGTATATAGTTTGTTCTTGTTTTAATTATAGTTAAAAAAAAAAGTTCTAAAAGAAAAACCAGTTTAAGTTGAGCCACAAGTGCGTGCTGTCATTTGTCCAGGAAAAGTGTGTGGGGGGGTGCGGTTGGGTGCTCCGTGGTGTGGGCGTAGGGGCAGGGAGTGTTGTGGAGGAAGAGGTGGGCAGTGGGGGGCCTGGCAGAGTTCACCCCGTGGCCTCATCATCGAAGTGGGCCTGCAGGGCCTCCCGGACCCGGGTCCCTTCGGGGTCCACCTGGCGACTGGGGGCAGCGGATGGCTGCAGGTCGGCCCTGTCGGCCTCCACAGCCCAGCCTGGAAAAAAGGTCTACCCCTTGCTCTCCACCAAATTGTGCAGGGCGCAGCAGGCACCCACAATCTGGGGGATGTTGTTGGGGCCCGCAACCAGGCGGGTGAGGAGACATCTCCAGCGTCCCTTCAGGCGGCCAAATGAGCGCTCCACCACCTGGCGCGCGTGGTTCAGGCGCTGGTTGAAGTGCTCCTGGCTGGCGGACAGATGGCCCATGTACGGGTGCATGAGCCAGGGCCGGAGTGGGTACGCCGCATCTGCGATGACGCAGAGGGGCATGGTGGTGTCCCCCACAGGGATCTCCCTCTGGGGGATGTAGGTCCCCGCCTCCAGCCGGCGGCACAGGCCCGAGTTCCGGAAAACCCGGGCGTCGTGGGTGCTGCCAGGCCAGCCCACATAAATGTCCTGGAAACGGCCTCGGCTGTCCACCAAGGCCTGGAGGACCACAGAATTGTAGCCCTTGCGATTGATGTAGTGTCCTCCACTGTGATGCGGGGCGTGGATGGGGATGTGAGTCCCATCCAGAGCCCCGAAGCAATTGGGGAAGCCCAGCATGGCAAAGGCCGCGATGGTGGCATGTGGGTCCCCCAGCCTCACGAGCCTGCGCAGGAGCATGGCGTTGATTGCACGCACAACCTGCAGGGAAAGCACATGGGAGAGCACCAATGAGGGGTGAGCAGGCTGTGCGTGGCCCTGCCCTGCCCTGCCCTGCCCTCCTCTGCCCGGGCCCCCCTCCTCTGCCCTGCCCTCCCCCCGTGGGTCCTCTTACCTCCATGAGGACAGCCCCAACGGCGGCCTTGCCGACACCAAACTGCTGTCCCACGGATCGGTAGCTGTCTGGAGTGGCCAGCTTCCAGACAGCGATGCCAACCTGTTTCTCCACAGGGAGGGCGTGCCGCATGGCAGTGTCCTGGTGCCTGAGTGCGGGGGTGAGCCACTGGCACAGCTCTATAAATGTCTGCCGGCTCATCCTGAAGTTCCTGAGCCAGCGGTCATTGTCCCACTCCTCAAGCACCAGCTGCTCCCACCAGTCAGTGCTTGTGGGGTAGCTCCACAGGCGGCGGCGTGCAAGGCGGGGGGGGCGGGGTGCTGCAGGGTTGGGGGTTGAGCCCTGCTGCCCTGGGGGCAGCTCCTCCTCCGGTGTGGCAAGGAGGTGCTTAGCTGCCTCCCGCATGGCATGGAGCAGGGCGAGCCCTGCTCCTGCTGGGAGGGCTGGGTGGAGCTCTGGCTGCTGCTGCTGCTGCTGCTGCTGGGGGTCCATGCCTGCGTCGCCCGGGGTCTGTGTGCCTATGGCTCCTCAGACCGCGTGCTGTGCAGGCTGAGTGTGTCTGGGAGGGGCCCTTTAAGGGAGCAGCTAGCTGTTGCCCCGGAAGCGCTAGTCCGCTCTGTGACCCTGTCTGCAGCTGTGCCTGGCATCCCTATTTCGATGTGTGCTACTTTGGCTTGTAGACGTTCCCTCGCAGCGCCTATTTCGATGTGGTGCTGCGCAACGTCGAAGTTGAACGTCGACGTTGCCAGCCCTGGAGGACGTGTAGACGTTATTCATCGAAATGGCCTATTTCGATGTCTCCAAATCGAAATAAGCTACTTCGATGTAGGCTTCACGTGTAGACGTAGCTTTAGTGAGTTACCTGGAATGTCTTCTGGTTCATCCAGGCCTACCGCCAAGAGCATCACAGGAACCAGCAGGGTACGTCCATCCTCCTCAGTCACCTCTCTGAATTGAGCTGGGCTGCTGCCTTTTATCTGTGTTCTTTACCTGAAGCAACGAACAATGATTGGTCCACCACTGGCAGCTCAGTGCAGGGTCACACAGCCCCTTAGCCTGAACCTGAGTTAGCTGCCACAGGGAATGTCCACATACCCTGTGATTAGTAACAGAGATGGAGCCGTGCCAGTCTATATATCATCAAAACAAAAAGCAGTCAAGTAGCACTTTAAAGACTAGAAAAATAACTGGGATGGGAATTTTCTGAGTCACTATAGGGGCTTGTCTGCATGCTTGTCTTTATCTAATTCTTGACTGCCTCCCCCTGCTCCACTCTCTGATTTGCTCACCTTGATCATTTTTTTCTGATTAGTCCCCGTTGATTACTGTTTTTAATTCTCTGTGCCTTAAATATTGAGTCTGTTCTGGTCTGCCTAAGGTCTGAAGAAGTGAGTCTGTCCCACAAAAGCTCACCTAATACTTTATTTTGTTAGTCTTTAAAGTGCTGCTTGACTGCTTTTTGTTTTGATACCTTGTGATTGTAATTTAGGAGCATTTTACACCCACTGTGCCACAGATAGACAAAATGAAAGGGAACAGATAAGCAGGTGTTTGTACTTTAAAACCACCATTTTAAGGCTATGTCTACACTGCATCATAAAGTCAATTTTAAGGTGGTTAGCTCAATTTTACAATGTCACTGTCTTAATTGTAATGCTATTAGGTCGATTGTAGGGAGCATTAAGGTCAATATTATTACAAGTCAGTTTAGCGCCAAGTTTGAATTTAAAAGGTTGGATTAACGCTAGTGTGGAAATGGCAATTATTTAAATTGACTTTATTGGCCTCCAGAGATGTCTCATATGTATCCCACACTGCCCTGTGCTTTTCCCCTCCCTGCAACTTCCATCCCTGCTGCTCTCCAGGTGTGCAGGAAGTAGGTCACAGGCAGCCAGCAAATTTGAATTAATCACCAGGAAGCCTGGGAAATTTAAGTGGTGCTCAGAAGCCTGAATTTCTTTCTAGCCATCGCATCAGTTGCCATCAGTGGACGAGAGGCTGGATATGAGTGTGCCCTTGTAGCCAAGAAGGCTAATGGCGTATTGGACTGCATTAGGAGAAGCATTTCCAGCAGATCTAGATGTTATTGTTTCCCTCTACTCAGCACTGGTGAGGCCACATCTAGAGTATTGCATCCAGTTCTGGGACCCCCAGTATAGAAAGGATATTGGTGCATTGCAGCAGGTTCAGTGGAGGGTGACAGAAATGATCAAGGGTCTGGAGCATATGAACTATGAGGAGAGGCTGAGGGATGTGGGCTGATTTAGTTTGCAGAAGAGGAGAGTGAGGGCCATCACGTTGGTAGCCATCTCTTTTCATCATGAATAGTCAGGTTTCTTATCTGAGTTCTCAGGGTCACAACGGAGCTTCAGCACAGTCCCCTAATAACATCATGGATCTCCTTGGTGTTTGGGGAGAGGAATCAGAGTTGGGTAGACTTCAAGTCTGCAAGCAAAATGCAGCCATTTATAAGAAGACTTTGTGGGAGACGACTGACTGAGGTTACTCCTGGGATGCTCAGAAACCTCAGATGGAAGTGAAAGACCTCCAGCAGGCTTATCATAAAGCAAGGGAAGTAAATGGGCAATCTGGGTCATCTCCCAAGACATGCTGGTATTGTGAACATCTGGACATCATTCTTGGGAGGCACCTGACTACACTGCCCAGTCTTAATTGGGACACTAGATGATGGGGATGTGCATTCCATCTATTTTCCCACAGCACTTAGGAAACCTCATGGATGCAAAGCCATCAACTATGTGTGGGGCGTTTCCCAGGGTCACAGCGTTCCTTATGAGACACCGACAGATTGCATTGGCTACCTGCATCACCCACTGTAGATCTGCCCACTCCAAATTTATTTGCCACTGACTGGTAACTGTCGGGCATTGCGAACCTCCTTAGAGCAACTGCAACTCACCTGTGAACCATCAAAGCCGGTCTCATGCTAGTATTGTTGTGCTTCAGTGTGGGGGGCCAGCAAATCACAAAGGTCCATGAAAATGGACTTGCACATGCAAAAGTTAAGGAAGTATGGATTGGGTAAATGGACTGTAAGTTGGATAGGAAGCTGGCTTGATGGATGGGCCCAAAAAGGTATTGGTCAAAAGCTCAATGTCTGGTTGGCAGCTGGTTTCAAGTGGAGTGCCCCAAGGATTGGTTCTAGGGCTGGTATTGTTCAATATCTTTATTAATTACATGGATGAGGGGAAGGATTGCACCTCAGCAAATTTGCACGTGACAGTAAGCTAGGGAGACAGGTAGATACATTGGAGGGTGGGTATTGGGTCCAGAGTCACTTTGATAAACCGGAGGGTTGGGTCAAAAGAAATCTGATGAGGTTCAACAAGGAGAAGTGCAGAGTCCTGCACTTTGGATGGAAGAATCCCAAGTATTGTTACAGGCTGGGTACCAACTTGCTAGGTAGCAGTGCAGCAGAAAAGGACCTAGGGATTACAGCAGATGAGAGGTTGGATATGAGTCAACAGTGTGCTCTTGTAGCCAAGAAGGCTTATGGCATATTGGGGTACATTAGGAGAAGCATTTCCAGCAGATCTAGAGAAGTTATTTTTCCCCTTTTCTCAGCACTGGTGAAGCCACATCTAGAGTATTGCATCCAGTTCTGGGCCCCCCAGCATAGAAAGGATGTGGATGCATTGGAGCGGGTTCAGTGGAGGGCGAAGAAAATGATTAAGGGGCTGGAGCATATGAACTGAGGAGAGACTGAGGGATTCGGGCTTCTTTAGTTTGCAGAAGAGAAGAGTGAGTGCCAATTTGATAGCAGTATTCAACTTCCTGAAAGGGGGCTCTAAAGAGCATGTAGGGAGACTATTCACAGTGGTAACAGATGGCAGAACAAGGAACAATGGTCTGAAGTTACAGAGGGAGAGGTGTAGGTTGGATATGAGGAAAAACTATTTCACCAGGATAGTGGTGAAGCACTGGAATGCATTACTGAGAGAGGTGGTGGAATGTCCATCCCTAGAGGTTTTTAAGTCCCAGCTCGACATAGTCGTGGATGGGATGATTTAGCTGGGGTTGATTCTGCTTTGGGCAGGGCCTGGACTAGATGACATCCTAAGGCTTTCCAGTGCTGAAGTTCTATGATTTTATGATTCTAAGTTTTGCATCCACTGCTGGTCATCCAGACCTCCAAAACAAAGTGGTCCTACCAGTGTGTGCTGATTTCACAAGTCCAAAAAACACCATTGCACTGTAAGGAATGCATCAGGGCAGCCTGCATCTCTAAATTCTTGGTCAGCAGTTCATCAATTTCATCTCCATCCTCTCTTCCACAACCATCATCTCAGCCCACTGCCTTCACAAAAACAAATACTGTGCAACGTTCTGGGAAGTGGCCATAACACCCTGTGCAATGACTTGAAGCATTTAAGGATCCATGCTAGCACTAGCACTGTGCTGGGGAAAATGATTTGATCTGCCATTTGCTTGTTTTCAGGCAGTTAGTGGGTGCTGTGAATTCTGGGATAGTGCTTTGCATTCTGGCATAGTGACATCAAACAACCACAAGGAACTGTGGCATTTTTGTCCCCACAACCCAATGGTACAAAACCCCCACAGTGCAAGAGGGCTAAGGCACTGTGGGATGGGTACCCACAATGCATTGCTCATGCATTTGCACTTAGATAAGGCAATGGCGTTGCAGTAATCAACATGGAGAGATGGTAAGTTGACTTTCCAGAACTTTTGTGGACAAATAAATTCCAGTTTAAGACGTTGATGTTAAAAAGTCAAATTTGTTAAAATCAATTTTATTTTGTAGTGTAGACATAGCCTAAGACTCCAAAATTGTTGAATATTTTCAGAAAATAAATTTGTACACATCTTGTATCTATTAAAGCATTGTGATAATGTGGTTTGAAACAGTGAGTTTCTTTGAGAGAGAAGGGGAGAACGTGGCAGACTGACAACATTTTGAAATCATCTACAACACCTGTACACTCCTTTTTTAAAAAAGCCCCTGTAATAACATACTGTGAGACCTTTGGCTTTAATCCTCAAATTATGCAATTTTAGAGAACCTATGAAATCCTGAAGGAAAATAAAATAGATTCTTCCAGTTGTTTCCTTGGGGATTTGGGGTACAGATGTTTATACTAGTGTTTGAATGCTAGTATCTGTTATAGTTTCTTCTATGTTTAATTGTTTAGCTAGCACCTCTGGGTCCTGATCATCTGGTGAGAGGGGATGGAAGGAAAATTAGAAAAAAAAACTTCTAAAAATATAACTTCTCAAAACATGTCTGGTTTACAATCCTAGATACACATCTTGCAGAAATGTAGGCACATGTGTGACTTTATGCTTATGAATAGTAACAGAGAGAAAGCCACACTAGTCGATGTACTATCAAAACAAAAGAGCAGTCCAGTAGCACTGTAAAGACTAACAAAAAAGTTTATTAGGTGATGAGCTTTCGTGGAACAGACCCACTTTTTCAGATCATAGCCATACCAGAACAGACTCAATATTTAAGGCACAGAGAGCCAAAAATAGTACTCAAGGTTGACAAATCAGAAAAATATTATCAAGGTGAGCAAATCAGAGAGTAGAGGGGCAGAAGGTGGGGAGGGGGAGTCAAGAATTAGATTAAGCCAAGTATGCAAAAGAGCCCCTATAAACGACACATTAACACGTGGTTTGAACCAAGATGGGGATTTTTTAGGTCATTATAGGTATATATCATCACAGTTTCACTAACGTCACTGGAACTATGTTGATTTATACGCTTGAGGATCAAGACCAACATATTTACAGCTTCTGACCCCGAATATGTACCAGGGACTCCTACCAGGATAAATGCAGCCACCCTGTTACCAAGGCATTTGAAGATGGTGACATCTTCCCAGGTAGATGAGCCACAATGGCTACGTCTACACGTGAACGCTACATCGAAGTAGCTTATTTCGATGTAGCGACATCGAAATAGGCTATTTCAATGAATAACGTCTACACGTCCTCCAGGGCTGGTGCCGTCGACGTTCAACGTCGACGTTGGGCAGCACCACATCGAAGTAGGCGCTGCAGGGGAATGTCTACACGCCAAAGTAGCACACATCGAAATAAGGGTGCCAGGCACAGCTGCAGACAGGGTAACAGGGCGGACTAGCTCTTCTGGGGCAACAGCTAGCCGCTCCCTTAAAGGGCCCCTCCCAGACACACTCAGCCTGCACAGCACACGGTTTGCAGAGCCATAGGCACGCACACCTCAAGCGACGCAGTCATGGACCCCCAGCAGCAGCAGCAGCAGCAGCAGCAGCAGCAGCAGCAGCAGCAGCAGTACCAGAGATCCACCCAGGCGTCCCTGTAGGAGCAGTGCTCGCCCTGCTCCATGCCATGCAGGAGGCAGCTGACCACATCCTTGCCACAGAGGAGGACACAACCCGCAACTCTGCAGCACCCCGCCCCCGCACCCCACCTCATATGCTGCCGGCTGTGGAGCTACTCCACCAGCATCGACTGGTGGGAGTGGCTGGTGCTCGGAGAGTGGGATGACGACTGCTGGCTCCAGAACTTTCAGATGAGCCAGCAGACTTTTCTGGAGCTATGCCAGTGGCTCACCCCCGCACTGAAGCACCAGGACACCACCATGCGGCGTGCCCTCAGTGTGGAGAAATGGGTCGGCATTGCTGTCTGGAAGCTGGCCACTCCAGACAACTACAGATCCATGGGCCAGCAGTTTGGCGTCAGCAAGGCCACCATCGGGGTTGTCCTCATGGAGGTAAGAGGACCCACAGGGGGAGGGGCAGTCAGCCCTGGCAGGGGAGGGGTCCCTGGCAGGGGAGGGCCACACACACCCTGCTCTCCCCTCATTGGTGTTCTCCCATGTACTTCCCCTGCAGGTCGTCCGCACCATCAACGCCCTGCTCCTCCACAGGCTTGTGAGGCTTGGGGACCCGGATGCTGCCAACGCGGGGTTTGCCACCCTGGGCTTCCCCAGTTGCTTCGGGGCTCTGGATGGGACCCACATCCCCATCCGCGCCCCAGAGCACAGTGGAGGACACTACTTAAACAGGAAGGGCTACCACTCAGTGGTCCTCCAGGTCTTGGTGGACAGCCAGGGCTGTTTCCTGGACATTTATGTGGGCTGGCCTGTCAGCACCCACGATGCCCGGGTATTCCGGAACTCGGGCCTGTGCCGCAAGCTGGAGGCGGGGACCTACATCCCCCAGCAGGAGATCCCTGTGGGGGACACCACCATGCCCCTCTGCGTCATCACAGATGCGGCATACCCCCTCCGGCCCTGGCTCATGAACCCTTACACAGGCCACCTGTCAGCCAGCCAGGAGCGCTTCAACCTGCGCCTTAACCACGCGCGCCAGGTGGTGGAGCACACATTTGGGTGCCTCAAAGGGCGCTGGAGGTGCCTCCTCACCCGCCTGGATGCGGGCCCCACCAACATCCCCCAGATTGTGGGCGCATGCAACGCCCTCCACAACCTCGTTGAGAGCAAGGGGGAGGCCTTCTTTCTGGGCTGGGCTGTGGAGGCTGGTAGAGCTGATGTGCAGCCACCCGCTGTCCCCAGTCGCCAGGTAGACCCTGAAGGGACCCGGGTCCGGGAGGCCCTGTGGGCCCATTTCGATGAGGCTGTGGGGTGAACGCTGGCAGGCCCCCCACTGCCCCTCCCCATCCTCCACAACACTCCCTGCCCCTACGCCCACACCACAGAGCACCCAAGAGCACACACCCCCACCTTTCTTGAAAATGAAAACAGACATTTGTTTGTAAAACCAGATCTGTGTTGAACTCTCCTTATTAATATCTTAACTAACTATTTACAGGCCGAATAAATATTACATACACATATATTATAAGTCCAATAAGATGAAAGAAAAAAAGGGGAAGACAAGGAAGGGGAGAACTATGTCCATGGGGGGCAGGTATCAGCATCATAACAGCAACATAACAACAGGGGTCTAATAGAAACTATTTACAAACGAACATAAAACCGAGGGGAATATATACAAAGGGGGAGGGGGGGCCACGTCCTGGGCCCCACACCCCCTAATGTCCAGCGTTGGGGGTGGGCGGCCGCGATCCGCGCCTCGGCCTCAGCCCTGGCCGGGGCTGGCTGGGGGCTGGGCGGAACGGAAGATAAGGCCAGCGGGTGTCAGCTGGCCTCAGGTACCCCTCAGCAGATGGGCCCTCGGTGGCGGGTGGCGGTGCAACGGCAGATGGAGCAGCGGGTGGAGCAGGCAGGGTGGGCAGAGCGGTGGCCGGCGCGGCAAGGGGGGGGCCAGGTAGTCCACGATATGCTCGAACATACGCATGAAGGCCCCCCATGCCTCCTGGTGCCAGGCCAGCGCCCGCTCTTGCAGTTGAAGGTGCCGCTCCTCCACCCGCAGACGCTGCTCAGCGACCTCCAGCTGCCAACGGTGGATGGCCAGCATCTGGGGGTACGTCGCCGTCCAGGAGTGGGGCTGGCTCCACCGTCGTCCCTGCCGTGGGGCTGGTCGGTGCTCCGCCGAGGGGCTGGCCTGGAGTGATGGCCCCGGTGGGCTCCCTGGGACCACTGACACCTCACTGGCGCTCTCCGGTCCTTCCGATGGTGCAGCTGCAGAACACAGGGGGAAGAAGAGTGGAGACAGCTGTTAGTGTGGGCCCCAAGCTGTGGCCCTTGTCCCCCCACCCCTCTGCTGCAGGTTCCCCATCCCAGTCCCCGGGAGATGCTGCTGCTGCTGCTGATGGGTGTCCCACCCCCTCCCCCTGGGGGACCCAAGGTTCCGCTCCCCCAAACCCCAGGGATGGGGCATGGCACTGTCGTGCTGGGGGGCAGGGGCTGATGCACTCTTCTGAGGGACATGCCACTGCTGTCCTTGGGGCCATGGTCATCTGGGCATGTGGAGGACCCTGGTCATATCTGTTACCCCCGCCCCTCAACCCCGGGGGTGCGCACCGGGGGGTGCATACCTGATGGTCCGCTCCCACAGTCAGGGGACACCCAGGGCGGACGCCCTGCTGGAGCTCCTCAAGGGCAAAATAATCCGCAGCCCCCCGTCACTGGAGGAGGACTCCCCCCTCCTCCTCCTCATCCGGTGCCTCAGGGATGGGCTCCTGGGGGGTGCCCCTGGGGTGCGGGGCTTACCTCCAGGGCAGACTCCGCCTCCGGGGCCTGCTGGGGCTCGTCGGCCAATGTATCAAGCGTGGCCGGAGGGGAGGAGGTGTGCCGGGGGCCCAGGATGTCCCTGAGCTCCCTGTAAAAGGGGCAAGTGACGGGGGCGGCCCCAGATCGGACGGCCACATCCCGGGCCCGGGAGTAACCCTGCCGCAGCTCCTTCACTTTACTGCGTACATGATCCGCAGTGCGGGCAGGGTGACCCCGGGCGGCCAGGCCCTCGGCCAGCCGAGCGAACGCATCCATGTTCCGCCTCTTGCTCCCCATTACCTGGAGCACCTCCTCCTCACTCCAGAGCCCCAGCAGGTCCCGAAGCTCGGCCTCCATCCAGGAGGGGCCCCGCTGCCCCTTCCCAGCCTGGCCGCTGGTCTGGGAGCCCTGGCTCCCCTTGGGGGGGTGCCCTGGGGGCGCTTTGGGGTCTGGGAGGCGGCCATCGCAGTGGTGGGCGGCTGTTCTGGCTGCAGAGGGGCTTGCAGGCTGGCCGCGTGTCTGGGCTGCCGCCTGCACACTCTCTCAGCTTCCTGCACAGGAAGGCAGGGGGTGGGGAGCTTGAAGGGGCCACTGCACGCGGCGACCATCGAGCTCAGGGGCTGGAGAGAGCGTCTCTCAACCCCTCAGCTGATGGCCGCCATGGCAGACCCCGTTATTTCAATGTTGCAGGACGCGCAACAACTACACGTTCCCTACTTCGACGTTGAACGTCGAAGTAGGGCGCTATTCCCATCTCCTGATGGGGGTAGCAACTTCGACGTCTCGCCGCCTTACGTCGATGTCAACTTCGAAATAGCGCCCGCCACGTGTAGTTAGTTAGTTGGCGCAGCTACTAACACATATTGACTAAATCCATTATTTGTATTTACTTTAATCCAAGCTATAGTACTTCAGTGAAAGTCTCACAGTACCTCAGTCAGCACCTATCCCAATCTGTGACATCACTACAGAAACAGCCAGCAGCAGCCATTTGGTGTTTGAAAGGAAATACCTCATCGAGTTGTGCTAATTGAATGGGACAGTTCTTATTACCAAGAGTATCCTTCCACTTCCCACTGGAGTCAAGAAATTTACATATATACAAAATTCTTCAATTTATAGCTGATAAACACACATATTATTACCGTAACAGAGAGGAAGCCATGCTAGTCTATACACTATCAAAACAAAAATCAGTCAAGTAGCACTTTAAAGACTAGCAAAATAGTTTATTGGGTGAGCTTTTGTGGGTCTGTCCCATGAAAGCTCACCCAATAAACTATTTTGCTAGTCTTTAAAGTGCTACTTGACTGCTTTTTGTTTTGATATTATTACAGTGTGTAATTAATAATTGTTTATGTAATTGCGTGAAAACTATTCCCAATTCTCATTTTACAGTAATGAGCAATGGCCATTATTCGGCTCTCATTAGCCGTGTCTACATGTGCACGCTACTGCGAAGTAGCGGCACTAACTTCGAAATAGTGCCCGTCACGGCTACACGTGTTGGGCGCTATTTCGATGTTAACATCGCCGTTAGGCGGCGAGACGTTGAAGCCGCTAACCCCATGGGGGGATGGGAATAGCGCCCTACTTCGAAGTTGAACGTCGAAGTAGGGCACGTGTAGACGATCCGCATCCCGCAACATCGAAATAGCGGGGTCCACCATGGTGGCCATCAGCTGAGGGGTTGAGAGACGCTCTCTCCAGCCCCTGTGGGGCTCTATGGTCACCGTGGGCAGCAGCCCTTAGCCCAGGGCTTCTGGCTGCTGCTGCGGCAGCTGGGGATCCATGCTGCATGCACAGGGTCTGCAACCAGTTGTCGGCTCTGTGGATCTTGTGTTGTTTAGTGCAACTGTGTCTGGGAGGGGCCCTTTAAGGGAGCGGCTTGCTGTTGAGTCCGCCCTGTGACCCTGTCTGCAGCTGTGCCTGGCACCCTTATTTCGGTGTGTGCTACTTTGGCGTGTAGACGTTCCCTCGCAGCGCCTATTTCGATGTGGTGTTGCGCAACGTCGATGTTGAACGTCGACGTTGCCAGCCCTGGAGGATGTGTAGATGTTATTCATTGAAATAGCCTATTTCGATGTCGCTACATCGAAATAAGCTACTTCGATGTAGGCTTCACGTGTAGACGTAGCCATTGCGAGCTGGCAAGTGATGTATTGCCTAATCATAAGTAAAACCAGTGCTTTTTTTGTGCCAGTACTTGCTGGTACTGAGTACCACCACTTTGGCATGGGACTGGCAGGGGGAGGGGGATGGGGAGCTGGCTGAGTACCAGCCCCTGTTTTATTAACAAAAAGGCACTGTGTAAAACAATACTTTTCAAGATTAGGAGGGGAGAATGACTCAAGGCTTGATCCAGCACTCACCAGATGCTACCATGTGATCTATCATGTTTGCAGCACTGTTTTTATGTGTCTGGACAATTCATTTACAGCTGTATTGTCGATTGCCTCTAACTATCTAATCTGGGTCAGTTCAACTACAGGTCAAGACAAGTATCAGCAGAGCTAGATTGCACGACTATCTGCCCAGTATACATGGCTATGTCTACACTAGAAAGTTTTTTTTTTTCTTTTTTTTTTGAAAAAGCCAGGCCTTTTTCAAAAAAGCCCATGGAGTGTCTACATGTAAAATGTGCTCTTTTGCTCTGAAATCTAAAGAATGTGGCCCTTTTTCCAGCAGCCCTTCTCCTCCCATGGACGAGGAAGGGCGCCTTTTTCCAAAAGATTCTTTCAAAATAAAAAAAGTGTGTGTGGACACGCCACAGGCCCTTCTTTTGAAAGAGCAGTCCTCCTGGCGCTGGAGTTTTGGATCCCTGGACCATTCTTTCGAAAGATCCAGAGCTGTATGAATGCTCTCTATTGAAAGAGCAGATTGATCTTTCAATCTGCTTTTTTTGTGCAGGGATGCAATCTTTCGAAAGAATTTTTTTCGAAGGATTGCTGTAATGCAGATGCAACCCATGAGTTTAGAGGGGTTAAATTTGGTCAAACTGAGAAGTTTCATACCTACTAGTGTAGGAAAAAGTTTTAAAGCAAACATTCTAGGATATTGAGATTCACTGCTCTTTGAATTAGACAAGAACTTTCATCTAAGGAGCTCTAGGAACTTTACAAGCTTTTTTTTAAACTTCATGAGTGTGGAGTAAGAAATATTATACTTATGTTACAGTTAGGTAACCTGCAGTTTACTCAATGAGGTTAGGTGACTAGCTGGGAAGATAGTGCCGTAGTCCTGGCTCCCAGCTTGTTGCTCTAGCTACTAGCCCTGTGTCATCTCTTTTCTTAACTCCAAAGGGTCTTTTCCTCCTAATCTTCAGCTGCAAGTGTCCTCTTTTCCATGTGCACAGGAAAGCCCACGTTTAAGCAATTAATGCACTTTGTGTTAAGAGCAGTGCAGATGTCCACAAGATTCCCTTTTGTAAATAAAGATGTGTTTGTAGTTGATTAAGAAGGCCCTAACCCTTAGTAGACCAATTTTTAAAAGAACAACCAACCAACAACTAGAAGGGGGGAGGACAAATTTGGCACATTAACGCATGGTTTAAATCGTGATGGGAACTTTCTGAGTCACTATAGGGGCTCGTCTGCATACTTGGCTCAGTCTAATTCTTGATCTTCCCCCCCACCCCTCCACTCTCTGATTTGCTCACCTTGATTATCTTTTTCTGATTTGTCCTCCTTGCTTACTGTTTTTGGTTCTCTGTTCCTTAAATATTGAATCTGTTCTGGTCTGGCCATGGTCTGAAGAAGTGGGTCTGTCCCACGAAAACTCACCTAATAAACTATTTTGCTAGTCTTTAAAGTGCTACTTGACTGCTTTTTGTTTTGCTAGTAGGGGGAAGTGCCATTTGTTTTTAGTCAGACTAATTGCCATGTAACCTCTCTCTCTTTTTCTCCCCCCCTCCCCCAGTTGGCTACCGGGCCTGAAAGATGCCGCCAAGCCAGAGGCCATGCTGGACATAGTGGCACTGGAGGCAGAGCCCCAGCTAGTGACAGATGACCAGGCAGGAGCCACAGCCAGGACCTGAGACCAGGAGCCGGAGATGTCCTCAGATGTGAAGGGGGCCCTGGTGATCACAATCCCGTCTGGCTTCTCAAACCAGGACCACTGCATCCAGGCCACCCCAAAGTCCTTGATGGACCTTCAGGTAAGTAACTGGCAATTCAGACACCTGGGGCTCAGGGTGGGGCCACCTGGCACAGCTGGCAGTGGGCTAGCCACAAGGCCTCCTGCCCCATCCTGATGCATCCTGGCCAGCTATGGCCCCTAGGCCACGGAATGGGCTACACATGACACTTAGCATCCCCTGCTGTGGATAGCGCCACAACCCACAAGCTGGGAGAGAGGGAGCAGGAGGGGGACAGACCTCACCCAGTGCATGGTCCACCTGTGTGGGGACCCCCACCCCAGGTGCTGAGGATTCTCCAGGGCCCACAGGCCATTGAGGTGGGGCTGGCCACAGACGGTGGGGGGCATGGTCCCCAGGGCCAGATCATGGGGCTGATGGGTTGCCTCTGTCCCCTTATGTCTCCACAGCACCACTGTCTGAGGGCCAGGCAAGCCCCCTCCCAAGTGCCAAGGGGGCTGGGCCATTGCAACCCCTGCTGCCCATGTGGGCCTGTGCCCAGAGGCCATGCCACCACTGCCACAGGGAGGAGGAGGAGGAGGAGGAGGAGGAAGAAGCTTCCTCACATACTGTGGGCATCCAGGAGGAGACATGGGGTGGTGGTGAGATGCCTGGTTTGAGGTCACTGGAGCCCTACAGCCCCTCACCTGGGCTGTCATCCAGCACCCATACCTTCCACCCACAACCCCATCCCCACCTGCCATGTCCCGTGCCATCTTCCTTGCTGCCCCCGACCTCATTGCCCTGCTCCCATCCAACGTCCCTCCAGCTGCCCTGGTGGAACTGGCGCAGCTGCTCACCACCAGGGCAGGCCATGCCAGGCCAACCCTCCCGCCCCTGCCACCAAGCCTGTGGCCACAGAACTGCCACCATGCCCCTATCTCCTCATGGTCCTTGCCCCATCCCAACCCTGCCAGGGACCCTGGACCCAGGGTGGTAGGGCCTCCCATGGCCACCATGAGTCACGGACCTCCACAGAAGACTGAGGCTCCCTACCCCCTCCCATCTCCAGGTGCCCCCACCCCCTCACTACACTGTACATAGTTCCCCCATTCACCCCTGTATATAACCCTCACATTTGTGTTGTTATTTAAAGACAGTTCATTTTGAAAGTTAACAAGTTTATTTGCGAACAGCCCCCATTGGCCTGTGTGATAGGTGCGGGGAGGGGCGTGCTTGTGTGGGGAGTGGTAAGGCATGTGGGGGGCATCATGGTGGAGGGTGCCTGGGGGAAGCTCACTGAGGCACCTCGACAAAGGCTCACTGAGTGCCTCCCTGACCTGCACCTCATCCTGGTTCACCTGACGACACGGGGCACGAGCCTGCTCTTCATGTGTGGCCATAGCCTCAGCAGCCCACCCCTGCACAAATCACTTATGCTCGCTTTCCACAATGTTGTTGAGAGCACAGCACGCACCCACCACCCACCTCCAGCTGCATGAGGATGCACCAAAAGCACCCCTCAAGTGGCCGAAGGCCTGCTCCACTGTGCCCCAGGCCCAGTTCAGGCACTCATTGAACCACTCCTGGGTGGGGTCGGTTTGTCCTGTGCAGGGCCGTATGAGCCATGGGTGCAGGAGGTAAGCTGCATCGGCCACAAAGCAGGGGGGCATGGTGGTGTCCCCAACAGGGAGATCCCACGAGAGGACATAGGTCTTCCCCTGCATTCTGTGGCCCATCCAGGAGTTGCGGAAAATTGGGGCACCATGGACTCACCTGGACCATCCCAAGGAGACATCTGTGAAGTGGCCCATGGGTGTCCATGAGGACCACAGAGTGGTACCTCTTTCTATTGATGTCTCGCCTCGCACTGTGGTCCGGGGGCCAGATGAGGATGTGGGTCCCATCCAGGGCCCTGCAGCAGATGGGGAAGCCCAGGCCAGCAAATCCCACCATGACGGCATCGAGGTCCCCGACTTGGATGACTCTCCTTAGGAGGATGGCACTGATCACTTGGACCACCTGTATGGAATGGAGGGTGTGCACACTGTGAGTGGGTGTTGGGGTGCCTCAGAGCACCCTATTCCTGGTCCCCACCCCCATGCCCCTTCTCTGACCCCTCCAGGGGCCCTGCCCCCTGTCGCCTTCCCTGTCCCCTCCAGGGGCCCTGCCCCCATTCCTGACAGTCCCCCTTGCCCAGGAGCCCCTTTCCCACCTTGGGGTGGGTGTGTGACCTGAGCATCACTTACCTCCAGGAGGACAGCCCTGACAGTGGCCTTGCCCACCCCAAACTAGTGGCCAACTGAGTGGTGTCTGTCTGCAGTGGTCAGCTTCCATATTGTGGTCGCTACACTTTTCTCCAGGGGTACCACAGGCTGCATCCTTATGTCCTGGTGCTGAAGGGTCGGGGCCAGCCAGTGGCAGAGTTCCAGGAATGTCTCCTTCCTCATCCGGAGGTTCTGGAGCCATGACTTGTCATCCCACTCATGCATCACAACCCGGTCCCACCATTTGTGCTGGTGGGGTAGCACCACAAGCGCTGGATGGTGTGGGGGATGGGGCACAGATGGTGCCCTGTGGCAGGGGCCTGGAGGACCACGGTGGTGGGAGTTGGCCTCCAGAGGAGACAGAGAATGGCGATGACGATTGTGGCCAGCACTCTAACCAGGTCGTTGGTGGTGTCCTTGTCAAGGAGCTGAATGGGATCGAAGGGGGTCAGGGGGATCCTGTTTTAGCTCTGGGCACAGGGTCTGCAGTGCTATGCCTTGAGGAGCATCCCTCGGCCTGTGCAGGGCAGGAGAATTTTGGAGGGGCTTTTTGAGGGAGCAGCTGGCTGCGGTGGACCGGAAGGGCTTGTCCATCATGCGACCCCGTCTGTAGCTTTTCCTGGCTTGTTCTTTCGAAAGGGCTCTCAGGGCTGCGTGGACGCTCCCCTTTGAAAGAGCGCCTCGCCCCTTCGAAAGGACAGATTGGAAGGTCAATCTGCCGTTGGGTGTATGTGTGCTCTTTCAAAACCCGCTCTTTCTAAAGATGCCTTTCGAAAGAGCACTATAGTGAAGACACGGCTTCAGAACAGAGGTAAGATCTGTTTCAAAATATTACATTGATGAAAAAGATGTCAAGGTGTCTGGAGCCAATGAGCTTTTTTTTATCATTTATTAACTGTGTTGCTTAAACTTTCAGAAGAATAAATCCTCTTTTTGTCTAAAACCACAAACAAACCTCTTCACAAAACGTGACTTTCTAGTTTCGGTGCCCTGGTTTGCTCATAGGCTCAAAAACACAGCTGCCTGAATGTGTCTGCTATCAGTGCCAAATAAGGTGCAGTCCTTTACATTCACTGGTAGCTGTTAGTAATACAAGCAAAAGACACTGCACGGCTGGTGCCAAACCTTTGAACAAAATTACTTCCTTGAACGCAACACCATCTTAATTATGTGCTGGGGAACGTAAAGCAGGTCAGACAATTTGTACCGTGGCATCATAATTCCATCAATATAATGCTGACATTAGCAAAGATTTATGAATGGAATGTCATAACTATTTTTTTAGTAAACACGTCAAGCTTCACTAATGGGTTGGCGGGGGGCTGGAAGTAGTAATTAGCTTTTTTATATTCTGTGTACCATCTAAGAGGTGGGGAGGAAGTGGTGGGAGGAGGGAGGTCTTGTGACAGAAACAAGCACTCAACCATTTTAGGCATGGCTTGTAACTCAAGCAGATGTTCTCATAGAAGGGCTGCAAGGATTAAACCCTCTTTGCACAAAATTCCATTCTGCTAACTGCTTTCTGTCCGCACACACTTTTCAGAACCTGAGGGACTTTTGATGGACGAAGGTTATTTTTGTAAAAAGAGGACTAGTAAAAGAATCCAAAAGATTTGCGCTGCTATATGCCAAGGGGTTGGCAACTTCACTTAGAAATTCCTCAATTTTTAGCAAGCTAGGTGCCTCTGTGGCAAATTCCTATTTTTGATGGAATTTTTATAGCACTGGCTAGTAGAACTAAGCGTCTGTTCAAGTGCCGTTTGTAACTTCTGGGTCAAAAAACTGCACTTGGTTAAGCAGGTAGAGCTGCACTCCAAGGAATTATACTCTCCAAGTTCCAACTTTGTTATTTTTTTTTTACTGTAGTGGCTAGAGGATCCCTCATGTTGCTGGGTTCTGCAGGTCCCTGTTCCAAAGAATTTGCAATCCAAATGAACAGGAGAGAGAGAGAGAGAGAGAGAGAAAATAGAAACAGACATGGGAGTGATTTGCCAAAGGCCATACCAGAGGTCAGTGGCAGAGATGGGCCTGTAGTTCATGTTTTCTCAGAATGCTATCTTATCCATGCTGCCTCTCATTTGTCTGGCACTTAAAAAAGCAGAAAAGAATTGCAAAATGGCTTGTTATAAGTTGTCACTGTCAGCAAAATGTGTCTTTGGCAACTACAACAACAAAAGGACAAATTCTTTTCTCCGTCACTGCCGTGTGAATTCTAACTTGTCACTTGTCTTCAGCACATAAGCTCTGGATTTACACAATAATAGTTAAGAGCCGGCAGAGAAATCCATTCCTGCACTCAGTATTAGCTGGATAACAGGAATTTTCAAATGGGGAAGAATTTCCTATGGAGCAGCAAAGGTATTCTATCCTTCACACCCCTCACATTCTTCCCTGTGCAGAGTCAGGACCAGAGAATTCATCTTCAGGTAATCCCTCCTCATGCTGTCTGCAGGAATCATCTCCAAAGTATCTGCAATGGCAGCAAGAATTCTCTGTGCAGCCTCCTGAAAATGTCCCCCAGTTCACATACACTATTAACAATGAGGGTCCACCACAGATGAAGAAGTGGGGACAGGATTGCCCCTTTATGTGGGGGCTGAGCTGGCCCTCTGCCCACCCTTACATCTTGCAGTCAAGCACTGCTTGTTAGGGTTTTTTATTGAGATCAACTCCAGTGCCCTTTGTTTTAGAAGGATTTATAATGTAAATTTTGTAGATTAAATCTTTATTATGGTCCTAATGGTTCTATACTATGTATCTGTGGTCTAAAGAATTACAACTCAGGATCATCTTTTCCATACTATAGATACTGGTGGCTGTGAACAAACTTTATGGGACCATGGGAAACTTGGCCACTCCCACGATAAGTGGACATTCAGCTAACTAAAATCATGCTGGTTTACAGATGTTGCCAGAAGAGAGAGTGCTGAACTAGGTGGCTTCAACCATTAGTAGTATTAGGGCTCTCAGATGTCTTTACTTCATTCAACAGCATAAGGCTTTCATGAACCATAGCAACATGGTGCACTCTGGTGCAACTCCACACACCTCCAAGTATCCTTGAAATGGAGGCCCCGAAGTGAGATGCAAGACATATGGTATGGTAATATGGCTGAGCCTTCACAGCACTGTTGGAAATAACTCCTCCCTTAAAACAGTGCATGAAAATTAACGATAGGCAAATGAGTCCCGCTAATCTAATAGCATTTATAAATTCTACTCTGAATGGCTGAGGACACTGCTGCTGGGATATTACTTCATCTCTATGCCACTGGATCTCGCCTGTTTTGATAGTGACTGAACATTCTTATTATTTGCAAATTCCTTAATGGCCTATATGCAGTGAGCCACTGGTTTTAGTCCTGGTGCCCCAGACAATACACGAGGTGCTAGGCAGTCAAGCAGACCTTTGTTTCTACTAGCAGAGACATGATGCCAGCAGTGGACCTTCTCCATCAGGTTTGAGATCCATTGGCTGGACAGCTTAGATGACCAGTGCTCCTGCTGTGGGTTGCATTAGTTTTTGAATGAACAGAAGGCTTCAGAGTTGAATATGAGCAATATGACAATGATCATCAATATCAAAACTGAAATTTTATAAAGTAAAGGTTAATGAGGAAAAAGCTGCTAACTTGTCTATTAAACATATAAAAGCAGATTAATAAAAGTAAAAATCAGGTGTGTCTTGAAGGCATAACCTCTCCAAGGCTGTGTCTACACTTGCCCCCCAACTTGGAAGGGGGCATGGTAATCAGGGCCATGGGAGATTACCAATGAAGTGCTGCAGTGAATTTTCATTAGGCTAATTTTCCCCCACAGCAACTTTGAAGCATCTACTTCAAAGTGCTGGCATGCGTGTAGCCACGGGTGCTTCAAAGTACCTGTGCTACTTTGAAGTCTCTTTACTCCTCAAAATGTTCCACAGCATTCCTTAAAAAAAATCTCCTTGTGTTTTTCTTGCCTTTAGCCTTACTGCACTCAAAGCTCCATGCAGTTCTCACCATCCTTTTTATCACAATAAAGACTTTCGAGGCCATCCATGGGTTTCTTAATTATCCATGTAGGTAATTCAGGATACAAGACATGAGCCTTATCTATACTATGGGAAGACTGACCCTTTTGGAGTTTGAGTTCATGTATCTCAGAGAGATGTTCAAAATCAAACTATCTGGGATTGACAGTTGATCCCTTTACTCCTCACTATCACAAAGAGTAAGGGAGGTTGGCAGGAGAAACTCTCTCGTTGACCTCCCTCAGTGAGGGTGGCCAAGTAGGTCAATTACAGATAAGTCAATCCTAGCACTGCAGTTCTAGCTGCAAACAATTTACCCACCTGCCTAGTATAAACCAAGCCATGCTTTCTCCCTCTCCTGCTGAGTTTTCTGTCTCTGGAACTGTCCATGAGGAAGGGACTGGGATCAAGAATGAGATGTGGACTGTTAGCATGGTGTGCCAATGCAGCTCCGAGCAAAAATCACAATATTACAATACAGTGAACGAACTCTGGAAGGGAAGATGAAAATATAAGAAATACTGGGCATTAAACACTTCACTCTAGAAAGTTAAGCGTGAAACACACTCACACTCCAGTTTGAGATATCAAAAGAGACAACTTTTCCAAACTTCAGTGTTTAAAGATGGGCATCCATTTAAAGTCAATATTTAGCCACCTAGTTAAGGGCCCTAATTTTCATAATATAAGAATGGCAATACTGGGTCAGACCAAAGATCCATCTAGCTTAGTATCTGATCTTCCAACAATGGCCAATGTGGGGTATCTCAGAGGAATGAACAGAACAGGTAATCATCAAGTCATCCATCCCGTCACCCATCGTCATCTTCTGACAAACAGTAGGGACACTATTCTTACCCATCCTGGCTGAGAGTCATTGATGGACCTATCCGCCTTGAATTTATCCAGCTCTTTTTTGAACCTTGGTAAATCCGGGTCTTAACAAGAAGTTCCACCGGTTGACTGTGAATTGTGTGAAGAAACATTTCCTTTTATTTGTTTAAAACCTACTACCTATTAATTTCACTTGGTGATCCCTAGTTCTTGTGTCATGATTTTATAGACCACTATCATATTCCCACTTATTCTGCTCTCTTCTAAGCTTAAAAGTCACAGTCTTTTTACTCGCTCCTCCTATGGCAGCCGTTCCAAACCTCTAATCATGTTTGTTATCCTTTCCTGAACTTTTTCCAATGCCAAAATATCTTTTTTGAAATGATACTCTGGAATATCCACAATTTATGGAGCTGACAAAATATTGACACTGATGTTCAATTTTTCACAACCAAGTTTGAAAATTTTAGCCTTTGGCCTCCTTCTTGAGGTCAAACACACATGCAAATGTGGGGCCTAATTTACAAGAGGCATGGTGGTACATGACTAGGTTTATGACTTTGGAATGAAAATTAAATACTGTATTAAAACCTCATCCAGAGATTGGTTTTAAATTGTCTCCAATCTAGCCAAAGAAAAAAACTGGCTACTATCCAGCTGCTCTGGTTCGATTTCTTTCTAAAAAAGGTTTACTGTAAGCAGTAACCGAAGACACCCCTTTGTTCTCGTATTTCAAATATGTGACAGAAATATCATATCCTTCATTTATCAATAGGCCAGGTGCTCTACCTGCTTTTGTGTATCCTCAGCTGTCATGTTTCACTAGTGATCTGAAGTTCTACACAGATCTGTCTTCAAACATACATGTTATATGGGTTCAGGCTTGTCCACTGCATTGTGTACCAGTTCTGCTGAGGTCTTCAAGCCACTGGATTCTAAGTACAAAGCAAGGAGCTACAGAATCATTGTATTCCTCATTAATAACAGCTATGAATCCAGATGACATTGGCTGCTTTTGCCAAAACATTCCGAAGTGGTCTTTGTTTTAGGTGCCCCTCTTTCTGAGAGTAACAAGCAGTCTTGTAGGACCTTAAAGACTAACCAATTTATTAGGTCATGAGCTTTTGTGGGTAAGACCCACTTTTTCAGATAATTGGAGTTGGCTGTTAGAATCCAGGATTTATATAGAGGGTAGGAGGAAGGAGTCAAAAACAAGGTGACTAGTAGGATGAGTACCTAAAGCAAATTAAATAAAGTAGGCTGTGTGCCATTCCTGTGAATATCAAAGGTGGGGACATTGCCCTTGTAATGCATAAGATAGTTGAGATACCTGTTAAGGCCTAATTTAAATATGTCAGATTTGCAAATGAATTCCAATTCAGATGTCTCCCTCTGCAATCTTGTGGTAAAATTCTTTTGTAGAAGAATGGAGACTTTTAAATCCATTGCTGCATGTCCAGGGAGGTTTAAGTGGTTTCCTGTAGGTTTGTGTGTGTTCCCATTCCTGATGTCGGACTTATGTCTGCTCATCCTTTGGTGAAGAGACTGTCCGGTTTGTTCAAATTACACAGCAGAGGGACATCTATCACTTCAGTGGATGTGCAGGTGTACGAGCTCCCGATGGTGTGGCTGCTGTGATTAGGTCCTGTGATGGTATCACTTGTAAAGATATGTGGACAGTTCCTGGGTTAGTGTTTCTGTGGTGTGGTGTGTGACTGCTGGTGAGTATTTCCTTGAGGTTGTGCATCTGTTTGGAGATGACTGGCCTGTCACTCAAGGCCTGTGAGCATGAGGGATTGTGCTCCAGTATAGGTTGTAGGTTGTCAATGATGCAGTGGAAAGGTTTAAGCTGAGGGCTATAGGTAATGACAAGTGGTGGTCTGTTATTTTCCTTGTTGGGCCTATCATGAAGTAGGTGCTTCCTGGGCATTCAGCTGGCTCTGTCAATCTGTTTCTTTACTTCCCAGGGGGGTAATTAAGATTTACTAATGCTTGATAAAGATCTTGTAAGTTTTTTCCTCTGTCGGTAGGATTGGAGCAGACACGGTTTACCTTAGGGCTTAGCTATAGACAATTGATCATGTGACGTGTTTTGGATAGAAGCTGGAGATGTGTAGTTAAGAACAGCGGTCTTTGGATTTCCAGTACAGAATGATATTAATGTGAGCTTCATTGATTTGTACTTTAGTGTCCAGGATATGGATCTCTTGTGTGGAATGGTCCAGGCTGAGTTTGATGGTAGGGTGGTAATTGTTGAAATCCCTGTGGAATTCTTCATGATCTCCTTACCATGGGTCCATATGATGAAGACATCATCAGTGTAGCATCAGTAGAGGATGGGTGCTAGGGGACAGGAGCTGAGTAAACTTTCTAGGTCAGCCATAAAAAGGGTGGCATATTGCGGAGCCATGTGGGTACAGTGTCGCTGACTTGAAAGTCAAAATTGTCCCCAAATCTGAAATCATTGTGGGTGAGGACAAGTCACAAAGCTCAGCCACTAAACGTGCCGTGGCATCATCAGGGATGATGTTCCTGACAGCTTCTCCTGTTTTTGAGAGTCCAACTTGAATCCACATGCGTGCTAGGGTGGCACACAGTGTTCACTGCCAGGAGATTGGTGCAGTAACATCACCGTGGAGGATTCTGAGGAAAGGAGGGACAGCCAGAGGTGAAAGAAAGGGGATGCGCCCTGGTGCACTGCTGCACCAAGAGCCTGCTGGGTGCACTGCTGAGAGCCAGTATAGTGATGAAAAATGCTGTCTGCAGGAATTTGCTATCAAGGGTGCAATGAGCAGCCTCAGATGAACTGAGCCTGTTAAGTGACTGTCCTGAAGACAGCCTTTCAGCAGTGGCAGCTAACCAAGCTCCAGGGTCCCGCACCCTCTTCCTCCACCCCCAGACCCCTGCCCTGACTCCCCCACATGCCCCTAGCCCCCAATGCTGAATCTGCATATACCCTCAGCCCTGACACCCTGCCACAACCCCAGCCCCCACCCAGACTCTCCCACATGCTGCCAGCCCTGACTTCCTTGCACCCCCAACCCTAACTCACCTGACACCTCCAGCACTGATTCCCCCACATGCCTTTTCCATGTGCCCTTGCCGGGACTCCTGCACTCCCCTGCCTCAACCCTCTGTCCTGAGTCCTACACGTGCCAGCCCACACTTAAATTTCTTATAGATACTGTTGTATCACAGCTTCCTCACCCTGGCTATGTCTACACGTGAAGCCAACATCGAAATAGCTTATTTCGATGTAGCAACATCGAAATAGGCTATTTCGATGAATAACGTCTACACGTCCTCCAGGGCTGGCAACGTCGATGTTCAACTTCGACGTTGCGCGGCACCACATCGAAATAGGTGCTGCGAGGGTACGTCTACACGCCAAAGTACCACACATCGAAATAAGGGTGCCAGGCACAGCTGCAGACAGGGTCACAGGGAGGACTCAACAGCAAGCCGCTCCCTTAAAGGGCCCCTCCCAGACACAGTTGCACTAAACAACACAAGATCCACAGAGCTGACAACTGGTTGCAGACCTTGTGCCTGCAGCATGGATCCGCAGCTGCCGCAGCAGCAGCCAGAAGCCCTGGGCTAAGGGCTGCTGCCCACGGTGACCATAGAGCCCCGCAGGGGCTGGAGAGAGAGCATCTCTCAACCCCCCAGCTCATGGCCGCCATGGAGGACCCGGCAATTTCGACGTTGCGGGACGCGGATCGTCTACACGGTCCCTACTTCGACGTTGAATGTCGAAGTAGGACGCTATTCCGATCCCCTCATGGGGTTAGCGACTTCGACGTCTCGCCGCCTAACGTCGAAGTTAACTTCGAAATAGAGCCCGACGCGTGTAGCCGCGACGGGCACTATTTCGAAGTTAGTGCCCCTACTTCGAAGTAGCGTGCACGTGTAGACACAGCTCCTGTACCCTGAACCCTGCCCAAGGATGTGTGTGTGATAGGACAGTATCTGTATGCAATTTAACTTACTTTCTCCCTTGGACAGCAAGGAGAGAGAGAATGACCTGTCCAGTCTTCCCCCGCCTTACGAGGGTAACTCATTCCTGAAAAACCCCTCTTAGGGCAAATTCTCGAAAGTCAAAAATGTAATTACCATTAACTTCAATGGGAAAAAATGTTATGCGTTCCTGAGCCCCAAAATGTACACCCATTTATGCTAAAACAACACCCGATCCCATTAAATCCAGTGCAAGGGGGCAGGCAGGGCAGAGCAGGGCACGGGGAGGTAGCCTGGCCTGAGCGCAGCTTAGGTTAAGTGGGGAGGGGGCACTGCCAGGGGGTGGCCGCACAGGGAACTAGGCAGGCACGGGGGCCCCCGGCTGGCGAGGAGTGATGCCTCTCTCGTGCAGAGCTGCGCGATGGAGAGGCTCCACCGGCAGCAGCCGAGGCAGCAGTGGTGGGCAAGCCAGGCGCTAAATGGGAGGGAGCGCCAGAGACGGCAAGTGGCACCCAAGGTACAGCTGCGCAGGGTGGGTGGTGGCGGCCCCGCTAGCTGCCCGGGGGTGAGCAGTAGCAGCAGGGCTGGGACGGGCTGTGTGCCCAGAATCCACGTCTCACAGAGCTGCACGATCTACTGCCAGGACTCGGACGAATCTACCGCCCCACACCAGACCGCCGCCCTCTTGCAGGGTGCCGCAGCCACCCTGCATGGCCTCTTTGTCAAGACCAATGCAGCCGACTCCATCCCCGCGGTGCTTGCCTACCAGAGCCGCCAGCCTCCAAATCGGTCCTCGTAAATGCAAAGAAATGCCTCGTAAGCTGAAGTAGGGGTATTAAATGAAACTCCTTGTAAAGTCGTATTCTCGTAACTCGAATGGGCGTATCTCGGGGCATAACTGTAGTCATTTCCATTCAGAAAAGCTGACAGGCGAGCTTCATTTTTTGCATCTGTGCGGAAGGAAAACAGTCACCAAAATGTGATTCAGTTTCAAACAGACAATAATATGAGTTTTCTCCTTTTTCTCACTTTGCCTAATAGCTGCATTTTTGTTTCTAGTTTTGCATATGCTGCAGAATGACAAATGTGCAGCAAAATAACTGTTTGTTGTTGATGTTGTAACCAAAATGCATGTGCTAATCCATTCAACATTTATTTTAATTAGTGTAAAGGGGAACTGCTTTCTTGTTCTACACTACAATCTGCTTACCAGGGTTTGGTAAACGAAGTCTGGAGGCCCCAGGCTACACTGTTGTTTCTATTTTGGGATACACGTATCCCAGAATAGAAACCGCACAGTCAAGCACCACACTTGAAATAGCAGGGCTATTCCGAGCGCGATGTTTCATTCCTGGTAACCCTCATCGTACGAAGGTTACTGGGACGTTTGAGTTGCATAACTCATCTCAAGCTAGGGCTACAGTGTAGCCCTAGCCAAGTGGTTTCTCCAGAGTGCAGTAATATAAAATCTAGATGGAGGCAAGTGGCGTGAGAGCTGCCATGATATTTTGAACCTTCTTACAACACTATTCCTTGTTGAAGCAGATTGAATATCCTGGGGCTTGCAGATGGGACCATGCGTTTATTTTCTTTTTCCTACTTTATATCTCGCAAATTCCACACTGAGATAAAAAGTTCTGCATTTAAATGGCAGAATGGCATTTGAAAAATGAATTAAGGTAGGGAAATCAATAGCCAGTCAGTAAGCAAGAGATAGGCACAGAACTGGAGAAATGCAGGGAGCTAGTACATTCAGAAGCTGCGTAACGGGCAGTAGGGCACTAAGCAGCAATAGCTTTGGGTAAGGCATAGAGTCAGAGAAATGCAGGACTGGAGAGGACTTTGAGAGGTCATATAGCCCATCCCCTGCATTTCACAGCCCTGGGACAGGGAATCTTTTTTGGGTCGAGGGTCACTGACCTACAGAAAAATCACGTGGGGGCCATAAAAAAGTGGGAAGCAAAGAAAGTGAGAAAATAGAGCCCCTCACTGACTTGGCCCCTGACTGAGAAGCCAAAAAAGAAAGTTACTGAACTCACTCTCCTTGCTTCCCCATGGGAGAGAGAAAGAGGAGATGGAGTAGGGGAGGGCCGAGGTTCAGGCCGTCTCCCCAGATCAGATTAACTCTTCACAAGGGCCAGGGTTAGTAGACTTCATGGCCCTCAGGCTCTGGGGTGGGGCCAAAAATGAGAGGTTCAGTGCGTAGTAGGGGACTGTGAGGAGTGGAATGGAGATGGGAGAGTGGAATCTGGTTTGGAGGGAGGTTGCAGGAGTGGGAGGGAGATGGTTGTATGTCATCTGGACAGGCAGTAGGATGCAGGACCGGGGTGAGTATTGGGGTGTGCAATCTAGGTGGGAAGAAGGGTGCAGGATTGGGGTGTGGTTGCAGGCTCTGAGCGGGAGATAAGGTGCTGGGGGTGATGGTGGAGATCTGGGTGGGAGATAAGGTATAGGAGTGGGTTGTGCGTAGAAGTCTGGGCAGTGGGAGTGCCCCAAGGATGAGTCCTAGGGCCATTATTGCTCAATATCTTTATTAATGACCTGGATGAGGGGGTGGATTGCACCCTCAGCAAATATGCAGATGACACTAAGCTAGGGGGAGAGATAGATACAGATAGAGAGAGTGGGGATAGGGTCCCGAGTGACCTAGATAAATTGGAGGATTGGGCCAAAAGAAATCTGGTGAGGTTCAACAAGAAGAAGTATGGAGTCCTGCACTTGGGACAGAAGAATCCCAAGCACTGTTACAGGCTGGGGGCCGACGGGCTAAGTAGCAGTACAACAGAAAAGGACTTGGGGATTACAGTGGATGAGAGGCTGGATGTGAGTCAATGCTGTGCCTTTGTACTCAGCACTGATGAGGCCTCATCTAGAGTATTGTATCCAGTTCTGGGCCCCCCCCAGTATAGAAAGGATGTGGATGCATTGGAGCAGGGTCAACAGAGGACAATGAAAATGATTAGGGGGCTAGAGCATGTGAGCTGTGAGGAAAGGCTGAGGGAGTTGGGCTTATTTAGTTTGCAGAAGAGAAGAGTGAGGGGTGATTTAATAGCAGCCTTCAACTTCCTGAAAGGGGCTCTAAGAAAGAGGCTGTTCTCCGTAGTGACAGATGGCAGAACAAGAAGCAATGGTCTGAAGTTGAAGAGGGAGAGGTGTAGGTTGGATATTCGGACAAATTACTTCACCAGGAGGATGGTGAAGCACTAGAATGTGTTATGTAGCGAGGTGGTGGACTCTCCATCCCTAGAGGTTTTTAAGTCCTGGCTTGACACAATCCTGGCTGGGATGATTTAGTTGGGGGTTGATCCTGCTTTGAGCAGGGGCCTGGACTAGATGACCTCCTGAGGTCCTTTCCAGCCCTAGGATTCTATGAGTGGGGCAGGGCATGGAGGATCTGGTTGGAGTTAGGGACAGGAGCACTTCCATTGGTTGTGATCCCAGACAACGGAAGCAGCAGGGGAGAAAGCTTCCTGACTAGTGCTTTCCTACACTGCTGTTCCCCCAATCTGGCCCTGGCTTGCCTTCATCTGGCCCTCAAGGCTTAGGACTCCCCCAACCCTTTTAGGGGGTGAACTAGTGCTGGTGCTCCAGCCACATGAGGTGGCCTTGTAGGTGGAGTACCAGCATGAGCTCCCTGATGTGTGTGGGGGAGCCCGGAGCCTCGTGGGCCAGATTCAAGCAAGCCAGGGCCAAAGGTTCCCCACTCCTGTTGTAGGCCATCCCTGACATGTTTGCCTTGCTTGTTCTCAAAAGGTTCGCTAGGCAATTTGTTCCCCAACTTAACAACCCTGACAGGAAATTTTCTTTTTCTAATGTCTAACCTAAATTTTCCTTGCTGCAGTTAAAGCCTATTGCTCCTTGTCCTAGCCTCAGTGGTTAAGAAGATCAGTTTATCATCCTGCTCTTTATAACAACTTTTTTTACATACTTGAGGACTATTATCATGTCTTCCATCAGTTTTCTCTTCTCCAGACTAAACATTTCCTCCACATAAACCTTAAATAAAAGAGGTTCCATCATTCCCATCCCTTTTCCCCTGCCCCAAATATTTGTGTCACCACAGACCTCGAGATGGAACATATGGATGCATTTTGCACCAGTATGAGGGTGGGACAGAGACATTATCTGATCAGCCACCAGCACGCTCCCCTGAGGCAATTGCATTTAGTGAGCAAAATAATATTAATTCTACTTCGTTTGGTTTGGCATCGTTTGTTTGCTTTGTAGCACATCGTTCTTGTGATTAAAAAAATGCATGGTGAAACCTGCCAATGCTTTCAATGGGATTTGGACTTCTAAGTTATATGGGCACTTTTGAAAATGTTACCCAAAATCAACAACATAGGTTTGTTTTATTGAGGGAAGACATGGGGTGTCAGGGTGAGAATGGGGGGGATCAGTGCTGTGCATCTCAGCACAAGCTGCCTCATTATTTTCTTACTGTTTGATTGCACAGGGGTGGATAGGAAGAATGCATATTTTATGTTCTCTTCCCATATAGATTTTTGTTAGGGATCTCTTTGGTGACAAACCAAGTTCCATTCTAGCGTGTGAAAAATGGCTATTTCCCAAACCTATCCTTGAAGACACTCAGAGCTCTTTCCATGCTTTTCCAATGTGCATTATAGTTAATAGCTACCTGAAGGATTTTTTCCCCACTCCAAAAAATCCATCGTGTCTGCTGTGTACAATTGCAATTTCTAACAAGACCTATGCTTCTTAAAGCCCCTCCTCTCTTCTTAGCTATTTGATCTTTTCAGTCATCATCATTTTAACGTACAATGTGACATTATGCCAAAAAAGAAGGAATTCATAAATTAGATTCAATTTAGAAAGTTTTCTTCTCATTGTATAAATGACAGATCTTTAAAAAGACAACTGAAAATGAAATGCAATAAAAATAATTCCACCTTTTGTGGCAGTTTTTTAAAAGTCTCAGAATAAAATAATTATACTATCAAAGATTAAGGAGCTAGCATTGCAAAACTTCAAAGTGTGCTTGGACGGATGTATGAAACTTATTAAATGTGCAGATTGATTTGGAGAAATCACATTAATCTGGAACAGGAATTTAAAGAGAATGTATTAAACAGTATACAGACTGATGGAGAAGACTTAGAGATGGACACAAGCCATCTAACTACGATCCACAACTGGATCTTGTTTTCAAACTTGCCAAAGAAATTAAGGGTTCCAAACACTGGGTAAAATCCTGGCCCTACTGAAGTTAATGGGAATTTGCCGACTGACTTATCTGGGGTCAAAACATAATCCATGTGATTTTTGTTTTACCCATTATGAAGATAAAGGCTACTTGGAAGACTTGGGGTCAGTGCTGGGTCTGGATTTCAAACTCTTCCGAAGTTTGAGAGGGCTTGGTTTGCAGGCTTTGTTTCAGGTTTGTTTCTGTGCTGAATGGGGTGACAGGTAGATCTCCAGACCTAGGAGATATACGAGAAGAAGAATTGAGGGTCATAGTTGATGACAAAAGGACACAAAGTGGAAGCTAATTAAAAATCGTTGTAAAGACAAGAGACAGAGGGGACATGAAGTGGCGCTTCAGAGTATTCCTGTTACCCACAGCAGAACTTATGGTTTTGAGACACTACAATGAATGTAGAACACAATGCAGACGTGAGTCTACAGTACCTTCTATGGCTCCTATTTTCCACAAGAATGGAAGAGATGCAACAATGGATTCACTAGAGTCCTGTGCCCTAAGCCTTTTGGGCAGGAGCACGGCTCAACCAGGCTGGGCGCCATACCCTGCAGATGCTGTATTTATTGTTCTGGACACAGTCAATGAATTTGCTCAAAATATTCAAGGGGAAATCTATTAAAAGTGATCATTCTGACAGAAAAATTTGACTGAATAGTCCTGAACTGACACAGAACAACTATCATCCTCTTGCTTTCACTATTGTTTGATGGGATGAAACCTGGCTGATATTTGAAGGCCTTTGACTCTTGAATTTCCTTTCCATCACTGCCTGAATTTGTGCACCTGTACATCATAGTGCAAACTACATGTATTCACTTCGGTTTTTGCATAGGGAAGACTCGAGATTTGATACTTGAACTGAGTTTATTCTAGGATTGTAGGTCATTTCAATTTGTCATTGCCTCAAAATGCTGGGTATCAGCATTCGTTATTGATTTATATGTCCTCAGACTGCCAGATGTGTAAATACTATATAAAATAAAACATAAATGTCTGCATATTCAATTGTTTCTTTAATTGGCAGATCTAAGTCTAATACCATACAAGGCAGGGTGAGGTTGTTATTGGGCCTACTCTATTTATATCACATGTGAATCTGGTGCTGAAAGCACTTAAAATGCAACTTTCTAAGAAGCCTCAGAGATTTCATTGGGTGCTTTCAAACCCCAATCCCTAGCCAGCACGTTTAAAATAATATTCTTTCTGTTAGAAGGTACATGTGTAATAATCTCAGAGCAGTATCCATGTTAGTCTGTGGCTTCACAAATAACAGTCAAGCCTGTGGCACCCTAAAGTTGTTAGTCTCTGTGGTGCCCCAGGACTGGTTGTTATAGATACATGCTTGACTGTGATGCTGAGATCTTATTACTGAGTCTTTTTATTTCTAGAGTGACTTTTCTGGAATGGTAGGCTTAGGCTACATTACAGGGCAATGTTGGGAAAAGATAGGCAAATCGTGCACGGCAATTTGCATATCTTTTGCCAACCATTCTGTTGGGAAAGGCTTTCCAAACATTTGGCCCAGGCACAAGGGGCTGAATGTTAGGAAAAGCCCCTGTGCTAGGACATCCCTTCTGCCTTGTGGCTGAGGTGTACAGGGATGTCAGCAGAATGCAGCCACTTTTCTGACAGTGGTCTCAGAAAAGCAGATGTGTTGTTTGGATGTGACAGACCTCTTTTGAGAGACCTCCAGTCTCCTGGAAAAAGTCTGCAGTCTAGACATGGCCTTAATAACCACCAATCTAGAAGAGAAGACAAGCACAGTGGAGGATTCTGCCTCACAAAGTGTTTTTTTCTGTGTATTTCTCCATGAGTTTTCACTGTTTATTTCTCTATTTTTTTTAAATAACATGAAACTTTGGCTTGCAGGTTTGGGCTAAAAATTTGGTAGAGATCCATATTTCTTAACTTCAAAAGGACTGTAGAAGGAAATGGGCCTTTCTCACTTCACAGTGCTATCTTGTGAATACTGCATCATCACACGCTGTGAAGGGGAAACAAGTCCAATAATACTGACCCTTCATGAGTGATTTTAATCCTTTGCAGATCAACCCTGAAAAGGGAAGACTTTAGGTAGCTAAATACTAGTGATATGCAAAACTCAGAGATAGTGTAAGGTTGAATTGAATACGCATGCACATTTTCAGATCTTTTTCCCCAGAGCCCTTTGGTCTTCAGGTTGGGCACTGAATATCAAGAATGGAAGGGATTCCAGGGCTGCTTTCAGAAAAGAGAAAACTCTCAAGATTGGAATGTGTGGACCGTGCTTTGAGAATGTTCTATTCACTCTACTTGTAAGAGTTGGGATGGAAGGTCTTGAATTCCCTTGCTGGCTTTGCCGCAGCGTGGCACTCTTCTTCCTGGGTCTCAACTCACTGGTGTATAAAATGGGGTAAGAATCCAAATTTTCAAGTTCCACTACGACCATGAAAAAGCTACGCTGTTGGTTCATGGCAGCAGATAGAGACGGGCCTCCTTAGTTCCCAACCACAGTGAAGAGCTTGCGCATGCCACCTGGGAAAGGAAGGAATATAGTGAGACAATGAATTCTCTGGTGAAAATCTGCAAAAAGAGGGGAAGCTGAAACTCTAGTTAAAATTTAATCATTCTGAAAACAGACATCAATGTAGTTCCCCCATCCAACTTCACAAGGGTGAATTTTGGACTCTAAAGCTATGTCTGTACAGCAGTGTTATTTTAGAATAAACTATTCCAGAAGAGATTTTCTGGAATAGCGTATTTCAAAAGAGTGAAGCTATTCACAAAATACATATTAAAATGTGCTCAGCTGTTTCAAAATAAAGCATCCACACACAATAGAGTCTATTTCAGATTAGAGCCCTGGAAACGCTAGAGTTTGTTTTGAAATAGCCCCTGTTCCTTGTCAGTACAGCCCCTTCTCCAAAATAACTATTTCAGAATAAGCTCTATTCCTCATAGAACGAAATTTACAGGATTTGAAATAAGCTGTCTGCTATTTCAAAATTATTTCGCCATAGCGGTTTTGCTGTGTAGACACTCTCAGAGTTATTTCAGAAAAGGTGCCATCATTCTGAAATACCTTTGCTGTGTAGCCACACGCTAACTTACTGTGCACATACAAGTGCAGGTCTGAAGAGCAGGATGGGGATCCGGTCATGCATAATACCCGCTGGCCTCAGAAACTGCAAATAAACGTGTGTCACCTGCATATGCCTCAGGAGCAAACACCAGGGCTTTTTGTTGACAAAACCCAGGGAACGTCCACATTCCCAAGGTGTTTTGTCAACAGTAAATTCACAGAACGTGGCACTTCTGTCAACTGCATTCTGCCACTCCCTCATAAGGCAGATCTGTCCACACACCTCCTGTCTGGATGTTCCCGGGGGCCTTCTGTCAACAGACAGGGCTTCTGAGACAGCAGGCAGCCCGGTCTGCTGCGCTTCCAGTTAGCTGTTTTGCTCAGAAAGTGGCTGAACAGTCCAGCCACTCTCTTGACAGAGTAGATCAGTCTTTTGATCTACTTTGTAGTCAAGCCACAATCTGTTGACAGAAGCTTGTCGGAAGATTTCTTCCAATAGTAACTTCTGGGGAACAGATTGCTCTAGTGTAGACACAGCCCAGCTGGTTACAGCACATTTGTAGAACTGCTTGAAACTGTGTGTCATCAACATGGTATTTGAAATGAGGCACCCCCAAAGATTTAGCTTAATAGCCATGTTTTTCATATGTTGTCTCCTTGCTAAGTAAGTTCAAAGGGGCACAAAAATTATAATGGCAACTGTATAATACTCATGCGAGAAGGAATGCTTGCAGAACTATCTAAACCTCTTGGAGGCCAGAGTTCTTGCTGCTGGCTAGAAGGCATCAGCAGAAGAAGGTGCTGTAAAGCACCCCCTGACGGTGGTGGAAGAAAGTGTGTTTTAGAAACAAGGATATAAAATAACATCACTAAAGACAGATTACCTCCAAGTGGGACAGAGGAACCATTTTGAAAGGCAATAAACATTCTTATAAACCATTTAAGATTTTACAGATAGGAACAATAGACCAGGGGTAAATGATTTGCCCAATGTCAAACACAGAGTTGGTGACAGAGCCAGGATCCAGACCTTCTGAGTTGTTCGTAAATGACTTAAGAATCAAATGATACTTCCAGTCCTGAATGAATAGGCTTGCACATTGGATTGGCGAGAAGCTGTCATTATAACAGCAGATGAGAGAACATTGAACAGAGCTATCCAATAACAATGTTGCATGATATAATTTGCAAAGCAGCTTTCATGTATCCCCAGATCCTTTACAGAGTTAAATAATACAGTTAGAGAGTTAATAGCAGAGTGAAAGAGAAATTAAGCAATAGAGGCAGAGAGGAAAAGAAAAGGTGCTTCAACTGAGGCATGAAAATAAATGCAGGTAGTAATTAGCTCTTATGCAATGCTTTTCATCTTCAAAATGCTGTACAAATATTATTTTACTAATGTACACAGCACCCCTGTAAGGAGGGTAAATATTAAATAGAGTATTAGGGTAACACATGTTCAACTTTTTCAGATGGGGAAATTGAGGCAGAGAGGTAAAAAGACTTGGTTCATGTCGGCGTCAGTGTCAGATCTAACATTAGCGCTCTGGAATTCTGGCTCCCGGTGCCGTGCTGCAGGTTACTTTGGCAGGTGGAGAGCTGATGTAGAAGGTCCAGCCAGGAATGTGATTACACATATAAAAGCTGGAAATCATAGTCAAAGGTGACATGCTGAGCTAACTGAAGAATTTCATTGAACTGAAAATTCCACGGGGTGGACTTATCATGTCATAGAGTTGGAAAGGCCCTTCAGTGATCATCAAGGCCAGTTCCCTGCCCGCACAGCAGGACCTATCACCATCCATGACTGCTAACTTGCCCCAGAACCTTCAAAGCCCCTGCCCCAAGCACTGAACTCACAACCCTGGGTTGACTTACTTGACTTAAACCCGTGTACGCTGAGTGGAGCATTGGTCATCGCCAAATCTCCTCCGTTTCACTCTGTTACCTCCCTTACAGAAACATCTATAAAGAAACTGACTGGGTGGAACAGGGCTCCTTTAAAAAACAGGTGGGCAGTTGCAATGCCACTGAAAATTATTGGCAAAACCGGAAACAGAGCTCATTAAAGATCAAATTAGAATCAAGATTTATTTTTATGTATTTATACTAGGTCTATTTAAAAGGCCTGCTTAATCCCAAGCAGGATGGTGGTATTATTACTTATTTATACCATGCTCTGGGTGTAAAGAGCACTTTTTCGGCAGTGTTCCCTGTAAGCGTCTGCCCAGGAGCGATTCAGGTGCTGCCCAGCTGATTAGCAGGGCACCTACAGCCACCCATAGTGGGCAGCATGTTTCTTTCTTGGGAATAAGGTTACTCACATACTTGCTTGTGCTGAGTTAGGGCCTATGGGCTCCCATCTGGAAGTCTTATTCATGTAAGTAAATATAACAGATGGGAGTAGCCACGTGACACACACACTAAGGGTTAGAGGAGGATAACAAAAGCAGAAATTTCATAATGTTATTTTAATTTATTTTTAAAATGTGTATGGCATAGGCAAGTGAATCAGATGGCATTAGGCAGACACTAAAGGATGCAGCTTTGGTGAGTGATTTAAAAGAGACCAGGAAAGTTGCTTAGGTTTCTTCTCAAATTCTACTAGAATGAATGCACCTATCTGCAGCAGACCTGCTTCCTGTGTTAGCAGCCTAAAACTATAGCTTGATATACACTAGGAAGGTAAGCTGACTGCAGATACATAATTCTAGCTATGGCAATTGCATAGCTAGAATCTACTTATCTTCAATCGACTTATGTGACTGTCTTCACAGAGGGAGGCCAACCTCCCTTAGTCCTCACAATATCGAGGAATACAGGGGTCAATTGCAGTTCTCAGTTCAATTTTGCAGGTCTCTACCAGGCACATGAAATCAAACTCCGAAAGATCGACCCTGACAGGGTCGATCTTCTGCACAGTCTACATGTACCCTATGAAATCACAAAGAAATGCCAGCTGGGAATTAGTCTAGATGTTTGAACATAACATGCACTCTGTGCATGAATATCTGTACTAGATCTGTGTTATTTGAACATAGCATGTACTCTGCGTTATGAATATCTGTGCTAGATCTGATCTGTGCTAGAATAGTGTTATTTTTGCATTTTTAAGCATTTTCATTGGGAGTAAAAGAAAATAAGCCACAGTAGATAGCACATTGCTGTTTGGAAGGAAGGGAGACGCCATTCCACTTCTTACCATCCTCCTGTGCCCTATTCAGGAAGGCGGTAATGACCACCAGGATCCTATTTGTCTGCATATAAACATTTAAACTGCGTCTACCCTAGCAAGTACTTTCGGAAAATCTGGTTCTGTTTTGGAAAATCTTGAGGAATGTCTACACACAAAACACACTATTTCGAAAACAAATAGAAAGAAATCGGCGCTGCTTTTGGAAGCACTCCTCTGATCCCAGATCAGGAAGAATGCCCTCTTCCAAATGATTCTTTCAAAAGAAAACGTGTAGACACTCTGCAGGCCAGTCTTTCGAAAGAGAAGTCCTCCATGGCATTGGCTAGCTGGTGTGTGGAGACACCCTAGCTAGCAGTAGTTGAACTCTATGCTCCCTGTGTCCCCCCACGTTTAAAGCCGCAGGGACCCAGAAACCCCATGGCAGGAAGCTGAGAGGATGCTGGCAGCAAAGGCACAAGCCTCCTGCTTCACGCCCTCATGGCCACCCCTTGCAGGCATGAAGACAGCTATGGCCACCAGCCACCCCCACCAAAGCCTCTGGATGGAGCCAGATCTCCAGGACCTCCTCAACCTGTGGTGGGACAAGGAGGTCCTCCATGAGATGGGCTGGAAGCACCACAATGCAGCCACATTCACTTGCCTTGTGACTGGCCTGGCCACCCAGAGACACCATGCCCACACCCAGGAGCAAGTCTGGAGCAAGGTAAAGGAGCTCCAGAAGGGTTACACCCAGACCTGGGATGCAGCAGCTGGCCAGGGGCAGGACCTGTCACCTGCCCCTTTTACCAGGAGCTCCGAAGCCTCCTGGGGCCCTGCGACACCTCACTACCACCTGCTGTCCTGGACTTACACCTCAGGGCTGAGGCTGAGGCAAAGGCAGAGCTGGGACCCCGATGGCCGCACCACCCTGCAAGTGGAGCTGCCCTCCAACAAGTCCAGTGAGGATGGGGACCTGATCATAGAACTTCCATCCCAGTCATACAGCTTGGCAACACTGGACGGGAACCCCCTCAATGCTTGTGATCTCTCATGGCAGCCAAGCCTTTGGATGGGAAGAGTGTGGGGACTGCTGCCCACAGGGGGTGTGGGGGGCACGGCTCTCAGGATGGAAGTGTGGTACTGACGTGCTGTCTGTCTTTTCCTTTCCATCCATACAGCTGTGCCGTCAGACAGCCCCATCCCATCCCATCTGTCATGCCAGGCACTGGGGGCAGAGGAGAGGGCCCAGGCATTCCCCACACCAGCACCAAGGTGGCCTGCAACAGGAGGGCCCAGAGGCATATAGTGAATGATGCCACCCACACCACCGCCATCCACCATCCATCAGACAAATGTGGCTGGGTAGTGCCTATGGCTTGAGGAGGCAGACGTGGCCTGTTGGCTGGTGGCCTGGGAGGAACTCATGGGGAACCTGAGGAACATAACATCCACCCTCTGGGAGATCCTGGCATGACTTCCCCGCCACTGCACCCTGTGCCACTCCCCCCGCCCCCCACCACCATTCCTTCTCCCCCCACCAAGCTCAACCATGCTAAAGCCCTCCCATGGCCTTGCCTCCCTGTGCTTCCTGCCTCATTCCTGCCCCACTGGGGTCCCCAGAGCTGGGGTGGGAGGGGATCCCAGGGACAATGGGACTTGTGGCTCTCTACCCCTGTCCTGGATTAATGCCCTTATTCACTCCAGGTTGAGGTGCCCCCCTTCCCCAGCCCCACAGTGTATATAATTTGCCCCTGTTCCCCATTGTAAATAGTTGCTTACACAGTATTGTATTTCACACACCATTATTTCTTTGTGTTAAAAAGTTTGTTTATTTTTCCACCATCCCCATGCTCAGGGTGGGTGGGTGGTGAGGGGTGACTGTCTAGGGGAGTCTTGGACGTGGACAGTGAGCAGCGTCTGTGTGGGGTGCCTAGAGGGGGGGTCACTGGGGCCAGCAAGCAAATCTCTTGTGGAGGCCCTCCCTGATGCATACCCCATCCCAGCGGGCCTGGTGACTCGGGGCAGTGGCTGGCTGTTCATAGCCAAGGCTGGATTCAGCCACCCACCCCTGGATGAATGTCTCACCCCTTCTCTCCATGATATTGTGGAGGGCACAGCAGGCACTCACCACCTGAGGGACATTCTGCAGGCCAACCTTCAGGTGCGTTAGGAGGCACCTGAAATGGCCCTTCAGGTACCTGAAAGCACACTCTACTGCATTGTGGGCCTGGTGAAGCCTTGTGTTGAAGAGCTCCTGGCTGGGGTCCAGCTGGCTGGTGTACAGCCACATTAGCCAGGTCTGCAGGGGATAGGCAGCATCCACCACTACGCACAGAGGCATGGTGACATCCCCAACTGGGAGCTCCAAGTGGGGGATATAGGTCCTTGCCTCCATGAGCCAGCAGAGGCTGGAGTTCTGGAACTCATGCACATCACGTCAGGCCCAACCCGCCCAGGTATACATCCGTGAAATGTCTTTTAGAGTCCATCAGGGCCTGGAGCATGACCACGTGGTAGCCTTTTCTGTTGATGTAGCAGCCTGCACTGTGTTCCAGTGCATGGATGAGGATATGTGTCCCATCCAGGGTGCTGAAGCAATTCGGGAAGCTGAGTTGTGAATCCCGTGACAGCTGCATCTAGATCCCTCATGAAGATGACTCTCTGGAGCAGCATGGCATTGATGGCCCAGGCAACCTGCATGGGATGGAGGGCATGCACACTCATGAGAGTGTGATGGGGTGTGCCTGCCCCTCATTCGTCCTTCCAGGGACTGCTCCCCATCCCCATGGCCACCTGGAAGCTCCCTCACTGTGGTGGGTGTCTGACCTCCATGAAGCCAGTCCTGATGGTGGCCTGGCCCACCCCAAACTGGTGCTCTATGTACGGTAGCTATCTGGGATGGCCAGCTTCCAGATTACGATGGTGGCCCACTTCTTGAGGGGGGAGAGCGGGCCACATCTGGATGTGCTAATGTCTGAGGGTGGGGGTGTGCCAGTTGCAGAGCTCCAGGAAGGTCTGCTTACTCCTTCTGAGTTCTGCATCCATTTGGCATCATCCCATTCCCCCATCACAAGCTGGTCCCACAAGTTTGAGGTGCTGGCATGGCTCCAGAGGTGCCGGGGCACCCAGTGTGAGCACCAGCAGAGTCCTAGGGAGGGAGGCTTTCCCAGTTCATCACCCTTATGGTCACATTTCCTAACCAGGCCTGCAATGACTTTCTCAGAAAATGACTGAGGCTAGGGTTTAGATGGAATGCAAGATTTGTAGCCTTATTCTTCGTCTACAACAGTGCCTCCCCAAACTTTTTCATCTCGCAGCATACTTAAAGATCCCAAACTTTTCATGGCACACCAAAAATAAAACAACAGCCAGCACAAAACATTCAACAAATAACTCTTATGTCAAAATGAAACATACATATATTACAATATCAATGAAAAATATTTAACTTTGCATTTTGACTAGAATTTTAATGTGAAATGTAAGCTTGTTTTAACGAACACAACTGTTAAATATTTGGTTCAATGGTGGAAAGAGTTACACAGAGCACCTGAGCAACACATTTTAAATATGATCTCCTCTCATTATTTATAAGTGATAATGAAGAGAAACAAAGTTGCCAAATGTAGGTGGTTAAAAATGGCAGTAGAACAACTATTGCTTGATTTGAAATCAATCGATATTCATTTCTCACTTGCATCCAAAATTGATCCAATGGAATCACTCTAAATTTAAGCTCAAGGGGTGTGATCATTCCTGACATACAAACATTCTTCCTTTTCCTTCAAAGATAAACTCATTGTTGAGTTTTTTGAAGATGTTGCAAAAAGATTTTAAATCCATTCGAACTGCTCTGTTCCAGATGATCTGAAATAATGCCTGAGCTTGCCCTGAAGCAAATTCCACAAGAAGAAGTCTTTCATCTTGGTCTGAGCTAGAAGCTCACTTGAACATCTGGAGTGAACCATGACCACCTTCTTCTCTCCAAAGTTTGTTTTGGTTGGAACTCATTTAACTTGTCTGTGCACGTCAGTATGTTCTCATTGCATCTTTGCACCTTCCAATTCAGTTCACTGATGTGTTCAAATACATCAGTCAAGTAGGCCAGTTTTCCCAGCCAGTATTCATCTTACAATGGATTCACATGCTGGAGCTCACTGAGCAAAAATTGCTTCAGTTCTTTTCTCACAAACTCTTTTACAGAACTTTGCCTCTCAAAAGCCAGTGAATTTCAGTATGAAGGAGAAGGGACTGATATTCTACTCCCATTTCTTCACATAACATAGAAAAAAGGCATGTCTGAGGTGATTTGGATTTGATGAAATTATTCACAACTTCATTTATTACTGTGGATTGTAGCTCAGTTGACAAGCTACTTGATAGAAGAGCCCCCCTACATAGAAAGCAGTGAGTGATAATGGACCTCTGGATGTTCATGTTTCACTTCCTGGTCATTGCTGCCACACGCTTATACAAGTCTTCCATGAAATTCCATTTATTTTGAAATATTCATCCATCAGTCTGAATATTTTCTCCCGCGTTGTTTTCTGTGGAAGTTCCTTGCAGAATAAGTAATGCTCTCTCAAGCTGTCCTTCTCAGCAAGCTGAACAGCCGCTATTAGCTGTGTACAACTATCAATGTCTGTAGATTCGTCAATTTGAAGGGAAATTTTTCCTGCCTCTTTGATTTTTCTCAGTCAATGTTGTTTCTATCTCCTTTGACATGTCTTCAGTGCATCTGCTGATGGCATCATCGGAAAGGGGAACTCTCACTACCTCCTTTGCTGTTTTTGGACCTACGAGAGTGCGGATAATTTCTTGGCAGGCGGGCAGAATATGAGTTGCAGCAATAGTATGAGGCTTTTGGGATTTAGTAATCTGGTAACATTTAAGATGGCCTCGTGCATGATCTGAACCCTTCACTGATGTTTTCATGAGACAGCTTTGTTATGCACTGTGTTCTTGCAATCATGTAAAGTAATTGATGTCCTTTTGGAGGCATGTTGGATTCTTTATGGAGAGATGTTATTTCAGCTTGCTTGCAACCATGGTTTCAGTTGATAACTGGACCAAGCAGATCAGACATTCAGGCAGAGGAGCAGCAAGATCACCAAACTGAGTGAATCCAATGCCAAGTGAGTATCATGGTATCGTCTATTTTGTACCTTAGCCTTCTCTGTTGCAGATTTGTTATTTTGCAAATCCATCAGATCCTGTGATAGAATACCTCTTTTCCAACATTTGTCCATTATAACTGGTGAATTTCTGCAAGAAAATGGGATTCAAAAGTTTAAACAAATAACAGACAAAATCTAAACAAATAGAATTTTTAGTGTTCAAATGTGGTAAAAAATGAATTTAAAAGAAGGAACAAAGTGAAACAGAGTAAAAATATTTGAGTTGTCATGCATGCCAATTAAATACAATGTAGTACAGGTACTAAATAAATATAATGGTCATCGCTTCCCTGTGCTTACGGATGTACATGCATCACTTTTGACAATGCACCAACTGCATGTGCAGCTCAGGAATCTGATATGCCACGCACATCCAGACGAACAGAACGCTATTCT
Source organism: Carettochelys insculpta (assembly GCF_033958435.1). Taxonomy (NCBI): domain Eukaryota; kingdom Metazoa; phylum Chordata; order Testudines; family Carettochelyidae; genus Carettochelys; species Carettochelys insculpta. The sequence continues at coordinate 14,887,302 of NC_134150.1, read as the reverse complement.
TGGGCAAATTATGTATACACAGTCAATAATATAGAGATTGTAGCTGCTGTTTCACATATTATTAAAATATCTTTTTTTTTCCAGAAGAAAAGTGAGCCTCTGCTCTTGCTGTGAAATCAGTTTTTCAAGCCAACTGCTGTGAAATCAAGTTAAGCACGCAAATATTGCATCAAAACTACTCCACGTTGCACACTTTGACTGGTCAAAGGGAAGGCTCTGTATGAGCGCACTCCAACTGAAAAAGGCAGAAATCACTAATGTATGAAGGAACACATCAAGCAAAAATGAAATCCAAAGAACCTAATTAATTGATAAAAGATTTACTTTACTAAATAAAATTTCTCTTAATGATGCCAAAATTTCCATGGCACACATAAAACCCCTCTATGGCACACCAGTGCACTGCAGCACGCTGTTTGGGAAGCACTGGTCTAGAGTACAGAACACAATTACGTTCTCATTGAATGTCAGTGGGAAGTTGGCTCTTGACTTAAATAGGAACAGTATCACAGTCCCAGACCCTGTTCCAAAGTCGCACTGAAATCAATGAGGGCTTGCTATAAACTTCAGTGAGCTCTGAGGGAGCAACAGTAAGTGGGGGAGGATTGCAGGTACCGAAGAAGACAAAAAGGAAACAGACATTGATATAATAAAGCCAAGATCTCCAACTACAAAACATCTATGTATGAAATACCTATCTCCCTCTTAGAGCAAAGTGTGTTATTTATTATTATTTATTTTTCATGTGCCAAAAAGTAAATTAATCCATTCATTTTGTAAAGCAATGTTTTTATTTCACTCAGAGTGATTTCCCTTGCAAAATGTTTCTTAAAACCCAGGGCAGTAAAATTAGATTTTTTTTGTTTACATCTTAGATGAGACTGTGTATTATTATTCCGGGATAATCAGATTCCAGATTCTTCATTGTTTAAAATTATTTTGCATATTTTCATATGCAAGCGAGAACTAATACAGTCAGACATGAAAGAAATATGCGATATTATTGTTCACTGCATTACTTTAGAAGATGCTGTATTTCTTCTTTAACTCCGCAAGGACATTCAAAACAGTTAAGGAAAACACAAGTGAATACACATATTAACAAAGACACAAATGCAAATGAGACAGAGAAATACAACACAAGACCTATACTAAACAAATGGAATGGAAGGATGGAATTGATCATCAGCAGTTGGGAGTCTGCCTACCACTAAGATTTATTTAAGAGAGGAACAGATGACATGGAGGACACACAGAGTCAAACAGCAGACACAGAAGTTATGGCTTATTTGCACACCAGTACAAAGCCTCATCGTACTTCTTTTTCACTTCCCTATTTGAGAAGACAGTGTCATGGTACTGTTTTCTTGTCTAAGTATCGGCACCCTCCAGTGTGAACTCCCAGTAACAGAAGCTGCATTCTCTTTAAAATTATTCTCCAGCAAATGCTAAAGCCCACTGGGGCTTTGTCTACATAGCAGTGTTATTTCGAAATAATCCATTCCGGAATAGCTATTGTAAAATAGCTTATTTTGAAATAACACAGCTACACACAAGAATGCGTTTCAAAATATCACCCAGCTGTTTCAAAACAGTATGGCTAGACACACAATGCCTATTTTAAAATAGTGCCATTGGATGCCATTATGGCTTATTTTGAAAAAGCGCTAGTCCATGTCTTAACAGCACCTATTTCCCTGCAATGAGGTTTACAAAATTTGAACTGACACACCCGCTATTCCGAATTTATTTCAAAATAGTGTGTGCATAGTGTAGATGTTATTTTGAAATAGTGGCAGTTATTTTGGAATAACTGTGCTGTGCAGATATAGCCATAGTGTGGATGATTAAAATGGCAGGGGATCTGAAGTGGTTACAGAGCTCACTGGAATAAAGGGACACTGGACAAGGTAAAAAGACTGCCAGTTTATTCTCGTAACTTTGACTCATGTTTGCACATTGATCTTTACATCTACTGCATTTCAAGTTCATATTTATCAGTCTCCTCACTCAAACTTTTGTTGCCTTCTTCTGAGAAAGTACTCCAGTTACCCACAGCTATTGCCTGTCTCCAATTTCCTTCAGCTAAATAAGGTTCTGAATGCACGAGCATCAGCTTCCCTCAGAACAAGTTCCTTGGCTACTTTCATTCTGACTTTCCATTGTTGTTCTTTGACAGGGGAAATTGCAGCGCCTGAGGATCTGAGTTTGGTTTCTATCCCTGTCATGTTCATATTTGCTGTAGGGAGAGATGACATCCTACTTGTCCTGTTATTCTGGAGGCAGTCAGGACCTGAATTAGGCGAGAAAACTAACCTTACTTTCACACTGCTGCGAACGCCTTCTTTGTGAAGTTAAGGCTCTGCTTTATTTATTTCCTTTGCTCTTTGGCTTGTTCTCCATATACTTCAGTGTTTTACATTATTTGGTTCATTTAGCTAATAGCTGTTGTTTAAGTGTAATCAATGATGTGGCATTGTTGTGCAGCTAGTGTGTTTGTGATATCCCTTAAAGTGAAAACAAAATAAAATAAAAATAAATCTTTTTAATTCTGACAGATACCACCATGATTTGCAACTTTATATTCAGCACTACCGAACACAGCCACCTCTTGAGCAGCAAACAACCACACACTTACTAATGAATGTAAAAATGTTGGGAGAAGAGAATTTTTGGCCAAGGACAATGGAACAAGCCCCTAAACCACAGCATCACTCTCATGTACAGCGATTTACATATGAAATAACTACATTGAGATCAATAGAATTCTATCAGAATACAACAAACATAAGGTGTGGTAAGAACTAGGTGTTCAGTTCTACAAAAAAAGGTGTCTTGAAATCTCTAACATCCATTTAGAGAAGTGGATAATGGTCTTCAAGATATTACCCAAAGCGTATTCATGCTCATGCTCATTCTTCTCTCTCACAGCCTCTTCCCAAAGGCCACTGAATCAATGGAAACACCTACAATTTCAGTTTGGCTCAGGATCAAGCCCTCATATTAGCGTAAATTCAGAGTAGCTCCCTTTGAGCTAATGGTGAAACAGGAGGAAAATCATGACAAGTTTAATTCCACAGTCAGATGCACTTTTCAGTCGCAGAGTTATTTAAGGAAAGCAATGGCTGTGTTCCGTAAAGTCTTTCAAAGCCCAGCATAGTTTTTCAACTGTGAACTGAAAAGTAGCAGATTTGAAATATTTGTAGTGATCTGTGATTTCTGACTACATTTAACTATCTTTATTTTGAATGATTGTATCAGATTACTTATTGTCCACTGTTTAAAACATTAAATTTTAAAAAGAAGTTTCAAATTCAAATATACAAAAGATGAAATAGATAAATGTCTTGGAAAGAATTATTATCTATAGTAGTAACTGGGTTGTAAAGTTTGACCTTATGAATCAAATAACGTGACGGCCTTTGGAAACCTGAGGCCTATGGTATTTCTGGGTCTGCCACCATGTCCCTTTGAATGCTCTTCAAAGATATAAAAGCTGCCAAAACCGTCTTGAAACTAAAATAAAAGTTTACTCCTGCTCTTCTATTCGTAGGATCACAATCCAAGAGCAGTTGTGACTTAACGAAATCCAGACCATCCTCATCTTTGTGAGAGGGCAGTTCAGAATTTCCCTTTCAGGATTCCAGTGGGGATCCAAGCCTTTTTAAAAATTCCACTTACCCTAGTTCATTTTTATTATGAGTTTCAAAATGTGAGGACATAGATGGTTTCCCATTAGGTTATCTGATTCATGCCTTTGGGAAGCATTTGGGGGGACATAAATTAGGAACCTACATCACGTTGCCTTTCAGTGAGACTTGGAGGCCTCCTAAAAGCCCACATCAATTTTTAAAATGGTAATTTCTGTGCTTCTGAAAATGGTTCTCTTGGCTCACTAGCTATATACTAAATAGCAATCTAAAATACAAAAGAAGATATCCAGACAACAATTCAGGGACAGGCAATGCAAAGTTGGAAAGCCATTTTCTGCCCTTGGAAGCACAGATGCACTGATGAAGGCAAAGGGGCTCCATACAATTCCATAAGCATCACACCAAGATTCCAAGACAACACTAATCTGCAATCTTAATGATAATCTCTGTAAAGTCTATGTTTTGGCAATGTCTGGAACCTGAGAAGTCTCACAGTACGTTATCCAGCATGTATGCTTCAAGTTTTTATTATTTGATACATACAACTTGAATTAATGTTGGTTTAGTTTAATTAAGGGACCACCTGCTGATTTACCTCCCAACACAGCATTTAAGAAGGAGGAGTCAATTTTTCTCACTGTCTTACAATATAACCAAGACTTTCAGAATGCTCACTTCTTCATATAGCCTCAGGTAAACCCAACCTTAACTATGGAATTGTGAGTGTGTCTCCATCATGATAAAACCCATCAGCTAGCTTCTTTACTGGCAAGCATGTCTGATGGTATTTTAACCATCCTAATGCTTATTTTAAGAATTCTTTAAGTTGCTTAGAGAACTAAGACCCTGCTCCATCAGGGTATGTCTATTCAGCTGCTAAGATGAGGTTTGTCTACACTAGAAATGCCAAAGTGGTGCAGCTGCAGCGTTACCACTGTGACACTGCAATGTAGACATTTACTATAGCAACTGTAAGGGTTCTTCTACCACGATAACAAATTCGCTTCTTCAAGAGGCAGTAAGAGTAATTCTATCAACTTAGTGCTGTCTACACTGAGGCACAGGCTGACTTAACTGCATCTCTTGGGGTAGATTTATGAATATTTTATACACCTGAGCATCCTAGCTAGGCTGACCCAAGATTTAGGTGTAGTCCAGCCCAGAGTCTTGCAGGCTAGTTTGACAGACACACAACTGCGCTAAAAATCAGAATGTGAATGTTCCAGCCTGAGCAAGAATTCAGGCTTGGAACCTTCAGTGGGTTCAGGGCCTGAAGATCAAACCAAGGGCTCTCTAGCTATTTTTACCATGCTACTTCAAGCTTAGTTAGTATGAGTCATTGTTTAGGGCTGCAACACTCTCCCCGTAGGTGTTTAGACGTATCCACAACGTTCTTTAACTTAAACAAATGTCTAAGAGGGTAACTCAGACATGGGCGCTCTTTGAAGAACTGTGCATTGGCTGTAGAAAACCAGAGCAGGGGCAGAGCCAGGAAGGCACTGCAGTCTAGTGGTTAGTGAAGGAAACTCTTGGACTTGAATCCTGGCCCCTTATTGACTTTAGTTTCTATTCTAGTGTCTCCCACTGACTTGGGCACTACACCTCCAGTGCCTGAGTTTACCCAGTTAATGCCATAAGGCTTAATTAATTTGTTACAAAACACTTCAGAGGATGTCACTGGAAAAGCATTACATACAGGCGGTACTGTATTAAAAGGTAATTACTGATGTGTATATCAGATATACTTACAAGATCAAGCATATTCCCACTCGGCCGCTCTTCTTCATGGATTTACCCCCTGCTGTTTTCAGTCCCAGTTCATACAAACAGTTCATAGGAAAACTGGCCCATGCTCTGTTATTGCCTCCTTCCAGGCTCCCTGCTGGCCCTTTGCATTGATTTGATTTAACTGCAGCAGATTTAACTGGAACAGAGTAATAAGAGATGATGTCACATCTGCCTGAATTAACAAGGTGATAAACTCAGCATGGTACTGAAAGGTGAGCTGAATGGGTCAACAGATGGGTACCACCACCATGTTTTCTCAGGGCTGTCTGGGAGGGATCCCAACAATTTGGCTCATTGGGGAAAAAAACCCTTACAGTCAACTCAGATTACTTGCACATTCTTGTTTGGCATATATGTTAATATCCTTTATGAGGCTTTAACCTGGAAAGTCTGTTGGCTCTTGAAGATCTAATACACGTCATATGTCTTTAATGAATGACTGCCAGGGCTGTTTCTTTCACCTTATTTATCTCCTGTTCATGACATAATATATCAATACACACTTTCCCATTTATTATGCACATTGTGTCTCCACACTGTGTCACTTTATCTTCCCGTTATTAATCATGTTCTCCTATTTTAAAATGTTTTATTGCTTAATACTTTACTATGCTGGCCATTCTTTGTCTTTTTCACCATCCCATATTTTCTATTCAGTCAATGAAAAATCCCAGTCACTAAAAAGTGATCATAACGTTATTAATTTTGGAAGATACACAAAATATAATGTACATACTGGGCCATTTTAAGAACATGGACTTTTGCATGTCGACAGCACATCTAGGGATTATAGTTAGGGACTAGTCCTAAGGAAAGCTGAACTCAGCTTCGGACTTAGCTACAGCCTTGCTCTGGTCTCTAATGTTGGGTATCTCAGTGTTTATTTCTGGGGCCCTTAGTGAAGGACACAATAAAGCTGGTTGCTACCCCCTCAATGGGGGCTTTAAAGAGGAATATTCCGCCCCCCAACAAAATAATAATAAAAAGGAAATATGTCCCTCACTCACATTTGGCTACTCATGCGCTTGAACAATTGTTTAGTCTGCTTATTCCTTGTGCTATCTTTGACACCCAGGCTGCATCCACATGGGCATGTTCTGTTGACAAAACTGGGCCTTTGCTGACAAAACTTGCTGAGCGTCTACACAGCCAAAGCACTTCTGCCGGTAGCGTTGTATCTCTCCCCAGTCAGGCATAGCGCCTCTTTTGACAATATTTTGTTAAGTGCCCATCTAAACAGTTGACAGAACATTGTGGCTGGTAGCTAGAGGCAGGAGACACCCTCTTCACTGCAAGTGGGAGCTCTATGGTCACTGCTTCCACACATGCCTAAAGGAACAGGGCTCCAGGAAGACTTGTGGGAGGAGCTGGGGTTGTGGCTGGGTGCTGGTAACACGTGCTCAGTTCCACACATCAGCAGCCACTCCCCAGCCATTACAAACATGGCACAGACTGCCCAGCACCACCCTGACCCATTCTAGAAGCCCCATGAGCTGTCCCAGAAGCCCACGCAGGAGATCCACAGGCAGTCCCCATCTTGGTCTGGCACTAAGGTCCGGAATGTGCCGGCCATCTGGGTGGATGAGCCCCTTGTCCTGGAGCCCAGAGCCAGAATGCCCCTGGGTACATGAGCATAGTCAAAGTCCTTGGTTGAGTGCAGCCACCCTGCAACAGGTGGGTACAACAATCAAGGAAGTGTGCCAGGGCTGCATTTGGGCCAGGGATGCCTGGTGCTGCTTGGGAGCAGGGGTGGGCCCCCTACTACCAGGTCCTGCACCACATGCTGAGGAGGCGACAATGAGGCTTCAGGCTAGGACACCCTCAAAACAAGCAAAGAGATGCCCCCCTACCACCGAGGCACTCAGCCTGGACCTGTCATCATCACCTGAGGCCCATGATGACCCCTCCTCTGACCCTGACACCAGCCAGGGCACCATGGTCATCACCCTGTCCTATGGCCCCTTCAGTGCCATGGCATTGGCATGGACATCCTTGGACCTGGTTGCAGCACTGTCCATCGAGTCCCACAGGGGGCAGATACACCTGGTTGAACGGGGGAGGTGGAGCATGCCATGGGTCCTGAAGGGATGGCATGAGCAGGGACCTATGCCCTGGGACAGCCGCATGCGCCATGTCCACGATGGGACATTCCACCTAGACCCTGTGGATGGGCACGGCTGCTGGCCCGCTCACAGCCCCACGACAGGCTGCATGACCCTCAGGGCGCCGGAGTGGTGGGGTGCTACACTTGGGAGCATGCCAGCTTATCCCATATACCACACCATGGCATGCCCCACACGCTACCAGGCATGGCCACAGGTGATGGGCAGCACCCACCACCCTGGACAGCACAATGCACCACATGTGTACAGGGTGCCCCATGGAGGCCCTGGCTGCACCTGGCTCAACTGCCACCCTGGTGGGGACCCCACCATGATTCCCACTCCCGGGCACCAGCCCCTGAGCCTGGCCTAATGGGGGGCATAGTCTGGCTGGTGCCCATGATATCATGGTGACAGCATGTGGCAGAGCCCGCTTGTCGGGGGCAAGGGCACCCACATCCTGGACGAAGCCACGACACAGCTCGGAAGCAAGGGATGTGGCACACGGTTGTGGGGGAAGGGGAACTGACTGCAGGGCCTGTGCTGCAGGAAGAACTCATTATTCACCCTTCCCTCCCCATGGCTGCACTGTCTGAGGTCCAGGCCGGCCCTGCTGTCCAGATGGGCAGCCCTGGGGAGGAGCTGGAGCTAGTGGGACCAGAACCACAGGGGGAGGACACTGCATCATCCTCAAGATGCATCCACAGCCCAAGGGCCAGTTGCCACGCAGAGGATAACGATCAGTGGGTGTTGGCAGCTGCCATCCAAAAACAAAACAAGATTTCCTGGGAGCAACTCCAGATGGAGGAGTAGCAGCACTGGGACTGGCTCTGGGTCTCAGAGCTGTGGCTGGCCAGGGATGATCACGTCCTCGACCTCGTGGAGGCCTGGCTGGCACAGGGCATCATGTCTGCAGCCCCTGTCATACCTCATCTCTCCTCTTCCCCGACTTTCCCCTGCTGCTGAGGTTCCCCCTCCCATCCCCACTGCCCAAGGTGCTCCTGCAGGCTCTGCTATGGGCAGCAGACATAGCCCATGTCCATGCCCCCTTGGTCTCCCTGGCCCCTGGCCTCCCACTTAACCTGGTCCTATAGCTGCCTCCACATATGTACCTCCCCATGCTCCCAGCCCTGTTCCAGCCTAGACACAGAGCAGATGGGGATCCTGCAGCCGTCCACACCCTCCCTGGAGTAGTGTCCCTCTCCCAGTTCACATGCCCCTCGTCCCAACCCCCCACATTGCTAGACAACCTGCACACATGTAAATAGTTCATGCAGAAACCTTTATTTTTACAATACTTCTTATTTTGATATGTTGAAGGTTATATCTTGTGTTGTACATTGTTTGATTTTTAATAGTAAAGGGCATTCTTCTACAACCACATCCTTCATTCATGGGTGGGGGTTGGGACAGATGGGAGGGGAAAGGATGCAGGGATGGGGCAGCCCTTGGAGGTGACCTAGGGAGGGCTATTGGGGGGCTGCAGGCTATGTGCTCCTGCAGGGCCTCCCAGATGTGCACACCTTTCGTGTGGGCCACAGCACGCAGCTGTTCATATGGGCTGCCACCATCCAGCCCCCACCCCTGGAGAAAGTCTTTCCACTTCCGTTCCACCAGGTTGTGGAGTGCACAACAAGTGCCCACAACAAGTGCCCACAACATGGGGGACATTCTGTTCCTCCACATCCAGCCAGTTCAGGATGCACCAGAACCTCCTCTTCAGGCACCCAAAGGTAAACTCTACAGGCTGTGCACATGTCGGCTGGGCATTGAATTGCTCCTGGGTGAGATCCAGGCGCCTGGTGTAGGGCCTCATCAGCCATGGGAAGAGTGGGTAGGCTGCATTGCCATGTTGTAGAGGGGGCATGTGCATGTTCCCCATGGCCAGCTCCTGTTGGGGGATGCAGGTGCCAACCTCCATTCTCCGGAACAGGCTGGAGTTCCAGAAGACCCTTGCATCATGACTTCGGCCTCACCACCCAACGTAGAGGTCCAGAAATTGTCCTTGGTGGGCCACCAGGGCCTGCATGACCACAGAATGGTCACCCGTCCTATTTATATATTAGGCAGCACTGTGTTCCAGGGCTTGGATAGGGATGTGGGTCCCATCCAGTGGCCCAAAGCAGTTGGGGAACCCAAGGTATCAAAGGCCGCCACAAGGGTGTCCATGTTGATGATGCAGATGAGCTGCTGCAGCAGGATGGCATTGACAGCATGCACCACTGGCAGGGGGAGGAGACCGGACATACCTGTGAGAAGTCAGGGGCAACAGAAATCCTGGGCTGAGATGAGCATGACATCCATCAGTCACCTCCCTCTCCCACTCTACCGCCTCTCCCCCTTCTCTCCCTCTCCCATTTCCACTCCCCTCCCTCCTTCCCTATCTTCTCCCCCTCTCTGCCCCCAACCTCCATGCCTTACCTGCAGGAGTATGGCCCCAATGGTGGACCTCTCAACTCTGAACTGGGGGCTCACAGAGTGGTAGCTGTTGGGGATGGCCAACTTCTATAGCGTGATCGCAACTTGCTTCTCAATGGGGATGGTGGTCCATGTGGTGTTATCATATCACTGGAGGGCAGGGGAGAGCCAGATGCACACTTCTAAGAAGGCATCCTTTCACATCCTGAAGTTCTGGGTCCATGGCTGGTCTCCACATTGCACCATGACCAGCCAGTCCCAACAATCAGACCCAGGTGGGCACCTGAGGGGGCAAGGGTGGCTCTGGCAGTGAGGCGCCATGGGCCAGATCTACAGGCTTCCTGTTGGGGGCATCTTCCCAGATGTGGTGGAACAGCCCGATGATCAGGGTTGACAGAGGCAGCCCATGTAGACATAGCCCCAGAGACTCTTATGGAATGTATTATAAAGGGCCTACATGGCACCCACAAAGATTCCAGCGAAGGAATCGTTGATTTCTGCATAGTGGGGTGGATGGTTAAGACAATGTTTACCCAGACACCAGTGAAATTTCTAGAGCCCAGGTTAAGAGTGGATGTTTGCAGATCTTAGCTGAGCTGGCTTGATCCAAGTCCCTTTTGATTTTTCATAAATTTCAGCTCATCACATAACTCTTAAAATTCCCCTGAGACAAAATGCTTCAAAAGACTGCTATAAACAAGCCCATGCAAACAGGGATGGTAAACAGTATTTGGTAGATAAACTCCAGGAGGTGACAGGAGCACTTAGGGCAATGTAAATATTGAGCCCACAAATGACATGGATTGACAAACATTTTTTGTATGCGTTTTGCATTAAAATGGATTACATATTATGTATGCTGAAGAGATGATAGGCTAAAACATAATCAGAGTTCCTTTGCATACTGGATTAATGATTCTGAAAGTGGACTGATGATACTGGCTTAACCTAGAGTACCAATGCTTAAAAAGAATGAAGAAGTTGAATCTAGTTCCTATTCTCTACTTCATTATTTTCCCTGGAAAGGTTGCGTTTCAGCATGCCTCACTAGACGGACCATATTATGAAAAGCTGGGGTGACATGTAATAATGGCATGAGAGCATACAAAGCTGTGGATATATTAAGACTTCTCAGGGGAGCGTGACTGACCCACCAAAGCTAAGGTTAAGTACAAACAGCATCAGGTCAGTAGACACACTGGTTCCTCTCAAGACCTCTCCAGGCAGAGACACTGGATTAATATTTAATTGTTAACAAGTGACTTCCTGAAGGTGATGAGGTGGATTCCAGCTATAAAGCAACTGTTTTCCTGCAAAAATGGCCTTTGCTACGAAAGAATGACTCAGAAAGCTGCTGGGTCCTGCTTTCTCATTAGGCCTCGCCTTACAATGTACTTATTATTGCTACGAAAAAGAGGCCTGAGCCAACCACTCTAAATTCGCATTGTTCCTTGTCTTCAACAAATTAAATCATTTTGCATTTGCTGAGGATACCTCCCAAATACTTATAGAATTATAGGACAGGAAGGCACCTCCAGATGTCATCTAGCCCAGTCCCCTGCACTCATGGCAGGACAAAAGGATTAACTCGGACATCCCTTATAGAAGTTTGTCTAACCTACTCTTAAAAATCTCCAAAGAATGAAATCACACAATGTCATCTGGTACATGGGATAACAGAGCCTGATTTCTTGACCATCAAGACCTGGTCGTCCCTTCCCTAAACACCTTTCTTACTCCTTCTGACTGGTTCTGGTTTTGGCCCTAGTCCTGGTCATACCACTTAAGGTAGAGACAGATGAAACTTATGCATATTGCCTAGAGTCACAGGATTACCAAGCCAGTCTGAGTTCACTAACAACTTTTTCCTATAATTAACATCCAGAGTCCCTGTCACTGGGGTAACTCACCACCAGAGTGCCCACTTCAGCCAGGACTTAGTATTGCAGGGGTTCTGGCCCACTGCAGATGCACACACCCTACCTCCTTCATTATAAGAGTCTACAATAATGAACAGAATACTATACCATGTTTGACCTGAGTGGGTAAGCAATATTCAGGGCCTGGTGGGTTGTTTCCATTAGGAAATTGATGATGGAATCAGGTATTTCTGTGTTACAATCCCATTGATTTACAAAGGCTGTATATAAAGTCCTGTTATGCTGACCACAGTTGGAATTGCACATCAGGAAACAGTTTAGTTGCTTTCAGTTTCAAGCCTCTTTCAGTCAGCACAAAAGCGCACACCGTAGAATTTTTCTTCGGGTCATGCTCCCAACGCTTGTTCAGGCTCTATGCAAGTTCGATTCTCAAAATATACTCTTTGCACACCAGATAAATGAAGTGTGGTTGATTTGTTCGAATAACTCAGGCTGCAACCACTGTGAGGATATAAAATATTTACACTGATGGCTTCAGCGGGCAGTCCTTGAGGAGGGACGCTATTATGATGAAGAAGAGAGGCCTTAAACATCATAAAAGAAAGGGGAGTTTTCCAAACAGCTCATTGAAGAAATCTCAGAACATGGGATTTCACTCCAGTGATATGGAATCTGACAACCTATTAAGCACACAATCCTGGAGATACACAAACAAGTCTCTTCAGTTTACAAACTATGAGGTTTTCATGGTGAGCTTTGCTTGTCCCAGGGTCATGATTTTATATATTTGACACAGGGATTGTCTGAAAGCTAAAAACAATGATTACAAGGATGATGACAACACTCATGCTAAAAAGATTTCCCAACTTTGAATGTAGGCCTATGTGACTCTGTAGGTGGGGCACTTCCTGCTGGGAGCCTCTCAGTGCATGAACAGATGGCAGATAAAATGCAGCTCCAAGGTCTGAATGCAAGACTGACACAAAAATCACCACCTGTCTATCCACATATTGATTAAATCATATTAACCTTTGAATAATCAATACCTGAGTCTATTTTTTAGGCTGCCTGAGCCAAACGTGTAGGCCACCTTTCAAACACACAAACATAAAAATCACCATAATTAGAGGAAACGCTATAAGTTCATTTCCGTGAAGGGGAAAAAAAGAGTTTAAAGACTAGATGTTTAGACAGCCCTGCAAGCCCCCTTGTGACCTTACTCTGATATTTAACAAAACATTAATCTTCTTGCCAGCAATTATAAAGAATACAGTGATGTAGCTGGGGCTCAGTGAGTGAGTAATAGTAATTCCATTGTTCTCTTTTATTTATGCCTTGGCTGTACCAGGCAGATGAGGTAAGTTAGGGCTTTTTATATGTTATTATTCTGAACTGGCAATACATAAAGGCTGATTACACAAATATCTGTCTGTTTCTGAAGCACTGTTTCACACCTCCTTCCAGCTCACGATCAAAGCGTTTCAACATTTTATTATGAAATCATGAAATACCCCCTCTCTTAGTTTGCATATGAATTATAGTCTTTTTTTTTAAATACTGGTGTACAACAGTGACAGTGCCTTTTGAACTGAGGAACAAAACAAGGTGTTACACATTACTTCTTGAAGGCAGTGATTTGCTGAATAATTTGGTTTGCTGGAGCACAGTCCAACCTCTATATTGAATGCAAAATTTTTGAGAGCAAAGTCTCTCTCTCTGGCAACAAACAGGCCAATTATTTTGCTTCAGTTGGGGGAAAAAATCCCAGGACCTAATGTTAAGGCATGAAGTTGAGAAAAATATGTTTCTGGTAGCCATATTTATAACTAAGATAAACAATCCTGCCTCTGCTTCTTCAGACTCCAGCAGTTAAGCAGGCTAAGAATGGAGATCCAAAATGTAAATGTAGAGTAATTTAAATAGTTGTCACTCTCTATTTATTAACACTATTCTTTGAATCCTAGAAGATTCTAAATTGTTTACAGATATATGCCATTAAAAAGCCACTGAACAATCATCCACAGAACAGTGTGTGAGATGACCCAACAAACTGGGAGTAGAAATTCCACTCAAGACATGAGGCTAAACAGTCACCTTTTATGCCACAAAATCTAACACACAAACACACTGAGTTTATAAGGACTCATTTCACCAACAAGTTAAAGTGTATGGTTCTCATTTTGTCTACTTCAGGAGACAGAAGAGCTAACTATGCTGAGTTGTGAACCTCAGGTTCCAGGATGTAGTCCAAAGTTTCAAGTGTGTGACATTTAAGCTTACTTCTGCTGAAGTTAAAGGTAACATTCCTATTGAATTCAGTTTGAACCCAGTAGACACTAAGCTGCATTTGCCTGTAGGATATGTCTTCTTATCATACTGCTAATCAGCCAGGGTTCAGTAATTACTCTTTTGTCTGGTAATGAGCATGTTTCCATGTTTTCCTTCAAAGTGGTTTCACTCATAACCCATTGAGGTTCAGCTATATTTAAGGGTTTTTTAAATTGCTTTCCTAGGTGTACGTGTACACACACACACACACACACACACACACACTTCAAAGAAAGTTGTGTCTGGCTTTAAAATCTGTGAATCTTGTTCATACATTCTGCAGTCAGTTAAACCTGAGGTACCACTATAAGTAAGAATAGAATTTGGCCCATAAATGTTGACCTGATTTATTTATAACTCTCTTTTCTTCCCTAATTCACGACTTTGATTGGTTAAAGACAAATTTTGGACCAAATACTTGAAACTGATAGTACGTCAGAATCTCGATTTCAAGTAGGAGGCTAATAGAGAGATTGTCTCTGTGCGTCATTACATAGCAAAAGACTGAAGGACCCAACACCACCTCTGACTTGGAGACTTTGGTATGGGCATGAAGAACAGGAGAACACAGCTGAGCCAGCAATCTGATTTATACTTTTTCTGTCCAAAAATGATGGTCTATATTAATGGAGGCTTTCACATAATTACAATCATTATTCTTTTTGTAAATAAACTACAGCTTTTGTTTCCGGCACACAGAACAGTTCAGACTCCCCTCTTGAATAGTGTCTTTCTCCTGGGACATCTCTCATGAAATACCACTACTACTTAACCCTTGTACTCCATGGGGAGCACAGCTTATCTACAAGCCTCCTCCACTTCATTCTGTTGTCCTTCAATCTCAGTAGACCTTTTTCAGGTCTTCCTCTTTTGCATTTTCCTTGTGGGTTCCATATAAGAGCTTGATGGCATATGTTGAATGATGGTTTTCTGAGAGTGTGGCCTAGCCTTCCCCACTTTCTTCTCTTGATTTCAGTGTCAATTAGTTCTTGTCCTACTCTGCTCCAAACCTCCTCATTTGTGACAATATCTTGTCATTGGATGTGAAGGATGCACCTCAGGCATCTGTTTGTGAATGTGTGTTGTTTGTGATTTGAAGGCTTTTTAGTACGCCAAGTCTCTCATCTATACAAGAGGACACTTCGCATTCATATTGAAGATCTGCACTTTCGTCTTCATAGATATTAATTGTGAACTCCATATGGGATGGACAGTCTTGAATGCAGCTCTTGCTTTCCCTAACCAGGCACTGATATCCTCATCTGTTCCTCCATCTATGCCCATAATACTCCCTGAGTAGATGAACTGCTCCTCATCCTTCTGGTCATCCCCTCCCAGTGTGATGGTGGTGTTTTTGGATGGCTGATTCTCATTGTCTTGCTCTTTCCCTTGTTAATGCTCAGTCCAGTCATTGAAGCAGTTCTGTCTCGTGTTGTGACCTTTTCTTTCATGTTGGTGTGAAAGGAGGGAGACATCATCAGCAAAATCAATGCCTGCCTGGTCCATTCCTTGTCATGGTGCGGTGGCTTGTACATTTCAAGGACCTGGAGAGCTACGCCACTGGGAGCTACGGTTCCTGGAAGGGTCACCCAAACTGGACAGGTCAAAGGGTAGAAACCAGACAAATTTGGATCACCTCTCTCTGAGGTAAAGGGGGTTGGCTTAGGGTTAATAACCATATCCAAAAAAAAAAAAGGTGGGGGGGAGTTTACAGAAACATCTACAAAGAAACCTATACCTAATCATGAAATAAGGTACTATTCATTAGAGGCAGGATGTCCAAAGTTGCCTCTGGCTTATTAGTTTGGCTATAATCTGACTATGCCACCACACACTACAACGCGCTGTGAAAGCTCACAAATCTTCCCCCCATCCAGCTACAATTTTCTTGGTCATCTACATCTGTATGTAACTAGACATATTTCTCAACTGCCCCCAACATTTGCGACTACTTCTCAAAGTCTTGAACTCTTGAATAACTCAATAAGGAAGAGGAGGGGGATCAGGCATTGCAGAAGAAAAGACCTGGCAGTAATGGGTAACATCAGTGATCCTGAATCTGTTAGAAAAGTACAGTGGCATATTACATTTTTTTCAGTGAGGGCTTGGACGGTATTACAGACAACTTTCTATTCACGTGGTAGGAAACCAAGGACAACAGCCATTTTAGAACTGATGTTGACAAACCGGGCAGAATTGGTGGTGAATCCAAAGGTGAAAAGCAATTAGGGTAAAAGGACTATTAATGACAGATTTCATGATTCTAACAAAAGGAAGGAGCGACAGCAGCAGAATAAACATAGCAGACTTCAACAAAGTAGACATTTAACAGATTGAAATAACTGGAAGGTAAGGTCCCATGGGAAGAAAACGTAACGTGAACAAGCGTTCAGCAGAGCTAGCAGACAAGACAGAATAGTGAAAGGCTAATATGGCTGCATCAGGAGCTCTATAATCACAAGGGAGTAAAAAAGGAGTCCTACAAAAAGTGCAAATATGGACAAGTAGCAAAGCAGGAGTAAAAGTAGCACACGCATGCAAAGACAAAATTGATGGGATTTTATGCACGGAAGTCATGCCTTGTTCTTTTGGATACCTCTGATGGATTAGTGTGGATGGGGACTTGGGAGGAATTAGGTAAGCTAGTACAGAATCAAGCATCAGGAAAATGAGTCACCACATTTTGGCTGGGAAAAGGTAAAGATGACAAAGAACTATACAGATAATCATTTTTTTTATTTGATGGCTCAAGTGATTTTTTTTAATTTCAGGTCAACCCCAAATGAAATTTTGTTTGATGCTTTGGAAAAAAAATATTTTAAATAATTTTAAAATGAAGCAGGGTTAAAATTCAACATAAAATATCCGTTTGCATTCAAAAATAAAGTACACAAGTTAGAAAAGTCAAAATAGAACATTTCAATTTTTTGTAGGTGGGTTTCTGGGGGGAATTAGGTAATGTGGCAACATTTATTCTGTTTTGGAAAACCTGAATGTTTATTTTTACAAAAAGAAAAAACAAAACAAAACAAAAAAGAAGTTTTGTCAGAACAGAGTTCTAAAGGAACAAGTCCAAATCTTACCTATCCTTTCCAGAGGGTCAGTATATCTTAACTTTTATGTATGAATTTGCAGAATAGCTTTGTCTGAATTTGTTATCTGGTTTGGCTGTATTTCCAGCTGGACGTTTGCTACCTCTTGCTAAAATGGCTAAGGCACAAATGTTATTTTTTGGCTGTGATTTGGCTTTCTACACTTGAGTATCTGTGCTATGAGCTAAACTCACCTTGTATAACACATATGACTCCTATACGTAATTTGGGTGCAGCCTTTGACTTCAGCTACTTGTTTCATTCACATATTGATCCTGCTGTTTCAACATGTCGATTTCATTTAATGAACATTTCCAAAATCTGTGCTTACTGTTGCAAGTGTAAGTCTCGGTTCTTTCTCAGATTGATTATTATAATGGGCTACTTGCTGTCCTCCCTACAGCAATTGTCTTTAAATTGCAGTCTGTGCAGTATCAGGAAGCTCTTCTAATTTTCTTCATTCCCCATCCCCCTGTATCACTACTTCTCTTAAGTTCTTCTCATCACTCAGATGTTTAAATTTGTCACACTTTTATCTATTGCATTTATACCTTTCATCTTGACTTTTAGGCTATGGCTACAGCAGCGAGTTTTGCTAACAAATTTGGTGGAACAGCCACACACAAAATGTGTTTTGTTGAGAGGATGTCAACAATAGTTGGCACTGCCTATTTGGTTTTAGGAAAAAGGGGTTTTTGAAGTCTGGGAAGTCCTTTCAAAGGGCTCCTGTCTACATGGGCGGCGTGCAATTCAAAAGTGGCACTTTCAAATTGCACACAGCCGCCATTATGCTAATAAGCTGCTGCATATTCATGGCAGTGCCTTATTAGCATCTTTCCAACTCACTCATTACCATGCCCCTTCTGAAACGAAGGGGCTAGTGTAGATGTGGCCCCAGTCTTAAGAGCACCTATTTTGAAATAGCTATTTCAAAATAGGTGCTATTCCTTGGCTGCAGCTACACTAGCAAGTTCTTTCAAAAGATTTTTTGGAAGAAGGGGGCTTTCGAAAAAGCCCATGGAGCATTTACACACAAAAAGCATTCTTTTGAAAGCAAATCAAAAGAATGCGGTGCTCCTTTCAAAATCATTCTTCCTTTCCCATTTCAGGAAGGGTGCCCTCTTTTGAAAGCTTCTTTTGAAAGAAAATGTGTAGACGTTGTGCAGGGCCCTTCTTTTGAAAGAACAGTCTTCATTTTTGATCCCTGCCCCATTCTTTGGAAGGAGCAGGGCCTGTGTGGACATGCTTTTTGAAGGAATTTCTTTTGGAAGCGATCTTCTGGAAGATCTTCTTTTGAAAGATCTTTATAGTGTAGACATAGCCCTTGCAGAATAAAGTTTACCAATTTTGAAAGAATCCAACTGCTATTTTGAAATTATTTCAAAATAGTGGTTGCATTGTGTAGACCCAAGGATAGTTATTTTGAAATAATGGCTGTTATTTTGAAATAACTTTGCTGTATAGATCTACCCTAAGTCTCATTTTCAATAGTGACTTAGGAGTTCAAATGTCAGTGAAACAAGTTGGAAGTAAAATTCCCAAATCACTGTGAAAAATGGAACTTGGGCTCCCAAGTTCCAGGGGCTTCCAATGAGATTTGAGATAAAAATTTTAACTTGGAAAATGCAATCTAGGTTAAATTACTTTTGAAAATGTATCCTTGGTTTTTGTATTAATCTAGTCCCAGTTTGAGCTAGCTTTCTGGTTTGCTGTTGGTACGCTCATATTTATATTTCTTTTAATCTGACTAATCATCCATTTCTTGCATTGTTACACTCTGGAGGAATTCTCTCATGAAGATGAGCTGTTCAGTGTGGTGGATTCATCATGGAAATTAAATTAAAGGTTACAATTACTGGTTAATGGTTCTGCTTCTTAACTTGTTTTGTGGTACTGTACACAACAGTCAATCCTTCTTTAATAAACTATGAAGACAATATCAGAGGAAAACATTATATCCTACCAGTTGAGCAAAAATTTAACAAGAAAAATAAATCACATTGAAAGAGAGTTTAGATCTTCAGTGCTTTCTTTCCATTCCATTTTTAGCTGGGCTAAACTTGGGGTTGAATTAGCAGAAAAAGATAATCTCCTAAACTATTTCCATGTGGGTCTCTGGGATATTAACATTATCTTTTGCTTTAAGACCTATGGACAGATGTCTTTCCCAGTGACTTAACTGGTTTTGGATCAGGTTCTTTTACCCTTTTTTCTTTATGTTTGTAGCTCCTCTCTTTGTTCTGCTCCACCTTCTCCTTCCTTTTGAAGCTTCCCTTTTCATAGATAACCATTATTTTCTTACATATAATGCCTCCTAAGTGCTGTTGTGTCCCAAATGTTTTTAATTCCATAAACCGTTTCCTGTGATCTTTTCCAGACAACTTCTCTGCATGGTTCCTAGTTTTCTCTCAGGCTATCCTGTTTTTATCCACCTCTTCCTCTCCTCACTTCGCCCCCACCATACGATACCACTGGCTTCCTTTATCTGTCACTCATTTGTCTGTTTAGCATCTATTTGTCATTCATTGCCCTTGATGTTCTAGCACTCCTCAGTTCTTTTCATAATCTCAGCTATGGCCTACTGTGGATTCTTACATACTATCATGGACACACCAAAATCTTAGTGTTCAGTTCTTTTTCCTCTAGTTGGATATTTGCCTAGTTATCTTCAATAATCTTCCCTGGGAAGATTATCATCACCACTCTGCAGTCTGCACGGATCCATCATAATAAAGTAATGGAAGCTGGCAGAAGAACTCTTATTTTAAGTTTATTGTTTCCTGGGGCTAACCTTTAATTGAAACAATTGAATAAGGATCTTTTTTCCCCAATGGAACTACTCTATTTTCAGGAAAATCCATTTGCCTGATTTATGCATGCAAAAGCCCATTCCAAAACTAGAGTTTGGCATCTGTCAAAAGATATGTCTTCTGTTACTGGTGCTGCAAATAAGGAAGCTCACTGAAAATGTCTCAGTTAGACTAATATCTTGAACTACACATGTTAGCCTAGGCTCAGTGATTATTGAAAAAAGTAGCAATGTCCATGGGAAAAAATACAGCAATTCTAACAAGGTTAACTTTTGGCAGAGAAACTCATCTGAGTAGGACAGGCTAAACTGCTCTCAGTGTTACCTACACTATCATACAAGAACTAGTCTGAGTTTAACTATGTACAGAAATTGGCATGACATATCTGTATACAGACACTATATTTGGCTTCATCTTGTCATCCTAACATTAACATTTAATGTTTGCAATATGACAGGACCTAGTACCCACATGTATTGTAACAGGGTCAGGCCAACAGACACCAGGTGGAAGGGTGGAAGGCAGCTCAGGACCCAGCCTGGGCTAGGGGAAGAGCAGAAATAGCTAAATAAGCTCTCAGGAGGAGGCAATAAGGTGTGGCAGCAGCCAATCAATTAACGAGAGCCAGCTGATCTGAGTGCAGGCAGGCTTAAAAGCAGCAGAGGCAAACAGGGAGGGGGAGTGTGAGAGAGGAGGTACAGAAGTTTGGAGAGCCACTGTGAAGAGAAAAGGAGAAGGAGAAAGCAGATAAGGGCCGCGTCTACACGTGCACGCTACTTCGAAGTAGCGGCACCAACTTCGAAATAGCGCCCGTCATGGCTACACATGTTGGGCACCATTTCGAAGTTGAAATCGATGTTAGGCGGTGAGACGTCAAAGCCGCTAACCCCATGAGGGGATGGGAATAGCGCCCTACTTCGAAGTTGAACGTCGAAGTGGGGCACGTGTAGACGATCCGCGTCCCACAACATCGAAATAGCGGGGTCCGCCATGGCGGCCATCAGCTGAGGGGTTGAGAGACGCTCTCTCTCCAGCCCCTGCAGGCCTCTATGGTCACCGTGTGCAGCAGCCCTTAGCCCAGGGCTTCTGGCTCCTGCTGCTGCAGCTGGGAATCCATGCTGCATGCACAGGGTCTGCAACCAGTTGTCGGCTCTGTGGATCTTGTGTTGTTTAGTGCAACTGTGTCTGGGAGGGGCCCTTTAAGGGAGCGGCTTGCTGTTGAGTCCACCCTGTGACCCTGTCTGCAGCTGTTCCTGGCACCCTTATTTCGATGTGTGCTACTTTGGCGTGTAGACATTCCCTTGCAGCGCCTATTTCGATGTGGTGCTGCCCAACATCGAAGTTGAACGTCGACGTTGCCAGCCCTGGAGGACGTGTAGACGGTTCGATGTCGCTACATCGAAATAAGCTATTTCGATGTAGCGTGCACGTGTAGACGTAGCCAAGGAGTCACAAGAGTGCTCCCAAGGGAGCTGGGGAGGGAGGAGTGGCTGTGTTCCTCCCCCCGCACCCCTCTTCAGCCAGGCTGACAGCCCTAGCCAGGACTAGTAGAGGAGAGAAGACTGGCCAACTGACCAGATCAGAATAGGTAGCTGCAGCCTAGACCCCACAGTCAGGAGCAGAAGCAAAGGACCCGAGCCAGACAAAGGGGCACTTTGCGACAGTATCAAAACCCCATCATGTTAGAGACTGAACATACATATAATTAAAAGATAGAGTTTATAATCTATGCGTAAGAGAAACAACCACTGGCGGATACAACAAACTAATGAGGGAGAGCACAAGGTAAAAGCAATTTACATTAGCTGAAGATCTGGACAATAATTTAACAAATGTAATCAAACTTATGCATAGCCATCAAAACCAACAATACTGATCAGCCATACAGCTATGCAAGAAGCATCTCATATAATGAATCTCCCCATTATGGTTAGTGTAATAAACAGTGGTCACAGCAACCCAGCTGCTTCACCAATATTAAATTAATTTAATAATTGCTATAGTGCAAGAGTGGGAATTCATACTTGCACAGTAGTTCATTGTGATCTCTCTTCTATAATTTTACTGAGCTATGAAATGTTCATTGCGAATATATTCATGCTGTTACTGAAATGCATAGTTGTCTATACAATCTCAGATGCAGACTTGGCATGTTCTGTAAATATGATGTAATAATTTTATTTAAAAAATACTGAATAAAAAGCCTAAAGCTGATTTTCAAATAAGTCACTAGGTATCAGCACTGAATGCAACATCAGCTTAACAGGAATAAATTAATGTCTCTAATGGCAAGTTTGGAATTAAAAAAAAAAGACCAAAGCTGATGAAAATAAATATATGTAATGAAACTGTGGT
This sequence comes from Carettochelys insculpta, assembly GCF_033958435.1. NCBI lineage: Eukaryota > Metazoa > Chordata > Testudines > Carettochelyidae > Carettochelys > Carettochelys insculpta. Next base: position 14,864,876 of record NC_134150.1, on the reverse strand, counting down.
CTGAGACGTCTGGGAAACTTACTATTTTCATTGCATGATTTGTTTCTTCCTTAGCAGTATTGCTGTTCACTGTTGTTTGTTTAGATGTCTATCCATGGATTTGATTATGTTAATTTAATTACTGCTCAGATCCTCAGCTGATGTAAATCAGTATTGCTTCCCTGACTCCAGTGGAATGCCACAGTTTTATAGAGGCAGAACATCTGACCCTCTAGATCATGCAAATAAAAGGCAGAGGATTTAAAAGAGGTTAAAACTTCAATAGTTTGCTAAGAGTGCACAGATTTATGACAATTGGGCCAATGACTAGAAGTTTTTACTCCAAAGATTTTTAATTAGCATTATAAACCCAATTGCAGTTTATTTAAAAATGAAAAATAGCCCCCTCTCCCCCAAATCCCAGAAGTGGAAAATGGGAAAAGAATAGAACCAGGAAGAAATGCTCCTGTATTTGACCACAATTCTAACAATAATGTGAACCAGCATCTGAAACACATACTGAAAATGATTTTCTTCCAAGCTTACAGTGGGTACAAACTCACTAGCTGTTGCTCTTTTTTTTTTCTTCTATTTTGACTCAATCTATATATTTAAACAAACAAGAATGTTATGTAAATGTTACCTACCTTCGGCAGGTATCTTGTCCAGAATTAGGCTTAGTCAGCACTTGGACAGGAAACTATGAGGAAAACCCTTGTTCTATGAGAAGTTGTGTAGCGATTTATTGAGATCTCAGAGAGAATTTTCACTAATGGCCTAGTATTCGATTTGGGGACAACCTGTCTTTTGAACGAGACAATCAATTGACCATCCTGTGCCGCTCTTCCTAGAATTGTTGGTAACTTCGGTATCCCGGCTAGATTCATTTGTATTTCAGTTGTATTCTGCCTTCCTTCACTTTTCCTTGTTTCTGTGGGGTAAGTCTCCCAGCTGCACGCTGTTAAATAACAGTGGTATTTCTCGACAGTAATGGCTGCAATGTGCAATTTCCTCACAGTTGCTGAAAAGCTTTGAAACTCTTCTGTATGGGAGGCCTTGATTTCTTAACGGATTTTTCAGATCAGCCTGCATTTTCGCAGGTGCAATTAACTAAGCCTTGCAGTTAAATTGCTAGGATTGAGATTTTCAAAGGAGCTTAAGAAAATCAAGTCTTCAACTTCAATTGACTTCCAATGGGACTTGGACACCTAGTTCCCTTAGGCCCACGGGACCTCCCAGGCTAGAATTTTCAGCAGTAGCATTTGTAGCTGCAGTTAACTGGATCCACAACTGTAGAAGCAAAACTTGGGCACTTTAATGTAATTCTATTACATGGGAAAATGAATTTGTCCACACAGCAGGCATAGGAAAAGCCATGAGACCTGCTTTGAAATCTGGGGGAACTCCAGACACTGTGACAGGGCAGATATTGCAAATCAAATCTATCCTAGCAGGAACTCCCACTGTGTCTGCAGTTTGCTACCTCAGAAGCTACTGGGAAAATTTCTGCAGAGCAAGGCTGGAAAGGAACTGATATGGTTTCACACTAGTCCAGTCCTATGCCAAGCCAGTCTCCTCCCTCTTCCTTGTAATGGAGCCCAAATGTGCAGAGACAATCCCACCATAACCACTTGGGAAGAGGGGGCAATTCTGTGGAAGTGGGGAGAGTCGTATGTTTGATGCTTTGGGTTAGGTTGTGGTTTTGGCTTGTTTACTTCTGATACTGCATGTTAATGTTTGTGTGTTACTGGTGGAGGCTTGTGGTCAGTCTATTATTTATTAGTTATGGAAGTGGCTGTGAAGCAAAATCTCATTGTTTGCATGGCTTTCACTATATTTCATTATGTTGCTGCTGAAGTGGTGAACTGTGAATCTTCTGCATTTGCTTTGGAAAGCTAGTAAAAGCATTAACTGTTTAAATGCTGACGATGTATCACAACATGTAAAAAAGCAGCATAGATTCTAATTTATACCAGTCTTACAATAAGATTAATCTTGAAATGTCACAGAAAATGTCTTTTTGAAGGCTCAGAATGAGAAAGATGTGCACTTCTGCAGAAAAATACACCTAATGATATTTCCCACTGCAAAGTTAGACATGGGTGGAATTCCTCCACTAAATACTGTACATTTTCTTGTCTGAGGTACAAGGTGACTGGAATGGTACTTCTAATCCTTACTGCTTATACTGTTCTTTGCATACATAGTATAATATACTAATACACCTTAACTCATTGGTAAGGGGAACAAGGGCTATGTCTACACTAGAGCAAGCTGTTGACAGAAGTTACTCTGAAAAGATATCTTCTGACAAAACTTCTGTTGACAGAGTGCATCCATGCATAAGAGTGTATTGGAAAAGTGAGCTGCTGTATTGACAGAGCGCGGTCAGACTGCCTGGACACTTTCTTAACAGAACAGACCCCAGAATTGCATCAGACAGGTTCACATGACCGGCAATGCCTTCCAGAGGCACTGGCTAGGTGCACCCTTAAAGGGAGTCTTCCCTCTGCTGTTCCCTGCCTATGCTAAGGCTTGCCTACTTCCATGAGGGACAGCATAGTTACTGCAGGGCTCACATATTTTCTGTGAGAGACTTCGAGCTTTCCAGTTAGCCATGGTACCAAAGCAGCCCCTGGCCTTGTGTTAGACCCACTCCCAGTTGCTCAAGCTGTTGATCACCCTGATCATAGCTGTCCTCCACCTCCTCTTGGGGGATGTGCCCAACACCAGGACCCCAGTGCCCTCCCTTGCAGGCCCCCAGGTGATCAGGTAGGCCAGGAGGTTCCTCGTGAAATGGCTGGACATGGGGAAACACAATGTCCCCCAAATTGTTGGGCCATGATGTGCTCTCCACAACATAGTGGAGGGAAGGGAGAGGCGACCCTCCGAGGGTGGAGGTAGATGCCAACCACATTTACAAACAGCTGGGCATAGCTCCCATCTGCCAAGCCCACCAGGAAGGGCTGTGGATCCATGAGGCCCTGGGGGAAAGCTTCCTTTAAGGACCCCAATGACCCTCCTCAGGGCACCCCAAGCAGGGCCTTTGGGTGCACAGCCCTACCCTATCCCTACCATGACCTCTCCCATCGCCCTGTCACCCCTTCCCAACACCTGCCCAATGAAGAGGGACATGGGGTGGTGAATAAATAACTCTTCACCTCAACAAAGATAAATGTGTAAAAAATAAACCTTTTTTTTAAAAAAAAACCTATTTACACGGTTCCATATATGGCAACTATATACAGTCAAGGGAGCTTGGGACAGAGGATTGGGGGGTATCAGAAATTGACTGGGGGAGGCTTTGGACAGGGGTGGAGGGTATCAATCCAGGGAAGGGGTGGGAGGTCATGGCAAGGGATCAGGAGCAGGATCCTGAGGGGTGCCAGCCCCAAGATACCTTCCTGCCATGGGTTTTCGAACCCCCTTAGGGCTGGTTTGGGGCCAGGAGTACGGGGGTAGAGATGGGGTGGGGCTGCCACAGGTCAGGGTCAGCAGGGGGAGCAGGGAGAGCCTGGGGAGCAGAGAAGGCTGGCATGGCAGTAGGGGGGTGGCTATAGCCATCAGCCATTCCATCAAGTTGAACACCCCTTGGGGGATGGTCGGTGGAGGCAGAGTAGTGGGGCAGGTGCACAGGGGTGGATGGCTGGACCAACTGGCTTTGCCAGATGCTAGTGATGGTGTCTAAGCAGGACATCAGTTGGCCATAGGCCCATGTCCGCCACTCCTGGTCCTCCTGCAACTGCCACTCCAGGAGGTCATTCTGCCTCCTGAGGGCAACTGTGTAGGCCCATAGGATGTCCTTATTGAGCCGATGACAAGCCCTCCAGCCATGGGCCCATCTTCTCAGTGGTGAGGTGCTGGCTTTCTTGGGTGCCAGTCCCAGGCTGCCCAGCTCTGATCCCAGGATGGGGCTGATTGACCCAGGAGGCATGATGGAGCTGGCCTAGCCCTCAGATGGTGCAGCTGTAAAAAAAAGATGGAGAGTGGATGGTGAGTCATTCCCACAACACAGCCCCTAAGACCCTGCCTCCCACCTACCATGAGTAGCAGCAACCACCCCCTGGCCAAGGAATGGGGATGTACTGGGAGCACAGGCACGTGCCCTGCATGGTGGGCCCTTCTGCACAGGGACCCCGAGGTGCCTTGACAACCAGAATTACAGCTGCACTCCCCCCACCATCCTACTCAACAGGCTAGCAGCCAAGGGGATGTGTCTGGCTACAGAGGGGTCCCCAGATGGTTGGGGGGTGCCCCAGGCACAGCCTAGCCCTCCCTGGGTCCCCCCCATACATGCAGCTCACAGAGCTGTCCATAAGAGTGGGTGCTGACTCCCGCCTGCAGATGTGCCCACATGCTGGGAGCGACACTCCTTGGTGGTATGTGTGGGGTCTGGCCCGTACCCATGTGACTGGCCCACTTCCAGCCATGGCAAGGGATGCGTCCCAACTCCTGGGGTGTATGACAGGTGGGGAACTTATCAGAGGGTCCCCCAAACAGGTCCGGGGATGCCCCGGACATGGCCTGGCTGGAGGAGGGGCCTGAGTCCAGAGCAATGACCAGAGTTCTCTCGCTGGCCTTAGAGGCAGTGTTGTCTTTCAGCTCTGGCTGGGTCCCAGGCTGCTGATCCTCCAGCTCCATCTATGGCTCTGGGGGCAGGACTTCCTTGGCTGTGTTCAGGGTGGCGACTGGAGGGAAGGAGTCCTTGGCCTTCAGGATACTGTTGGTGCTCAGTCTAATAGGGGCATGTTGATGGTCCTGCCCCTGACCTCCTGGCTGCATGCCAGGCCCTGGTATATCTTTGGCACATCTCCTTTACTTTCACCTGGACTTGTTCCATTGTTGAGGTGGGGTGGCTCCATGATGCCAGGGCAATGGCAAGCCAGGTACAGGCCGGGGTATTTTGCCTCTTGGTGGTGGGGTCCAGGAGAATGGCCTCCTCAGCACACAAACTGATGAAGTCCTGGATCTCGGGCCTTGTCCATTAGGGTGCCTTTTGTTTGCTGCCTGGGGAAGGGCTCCTGGGACACCACCAGCAGCTCCCTGGGGTGTCACGGAGCTGCTGGCTGTCAGCCGTGGCCAGGAGAGATGCTTGGGAGGGGCTGAGAGACAGTGTACAAGAGCAGCTTGCAGCTTTGCTGCTTGCATGCTCTCATCTTCCTGCCATGGGGTTTGTGGTGCTCCCTGTGCCTTTAAAGATGGCTGGAAGCAGAGAGTACAGAACTGTGATTGCTGTAGACAGAGCTTCCTCCCTGGCCAGCAGGCTGGAGCCATGGAAGACTTGTGTCTATAAAACCCCTCTCCCCATCCTCTCTGGAACAATCACACTTATTTTTTGTCAATAGAATTGGTCAATAAAGTCATTGTGCCTCATGGTGGAGAGGCAGAACACTGCTGACAAACCGACGTGTTCTGTCGAGTTACTGTTGATGGAACGCATTTTTAGCGTGGATGCTCCCTGTTTTTTTTTCGACGAAACCCTCTAGTGTAGACATAGCCATACAGTTTAACTGGGGACACAGTGGCCTCTAACTTGAGAGCAAAACTGGTCAATGTTTTTAATGAAGAAGTTTGTTTTACTGTAAAATGGCTCACATCTTATGTGATTTTCCCTTTTTTATCAAAACGAAACAAAAAGTTTCATTTAATTTCCCCTTCCCCTCTTTTCTGTCGGGGGGGGGGGGGGAGGGTGTGAACTGATTTGTTAAAGTGAATTAACATTTTTATTTCATTTTCATGAAAAATCCCATCCCAGTTTCAGAGAGTACCAGAAGCCTCTACCTATGCAGAAATCAGGAAACAGTCCTAGCCTTTATGAGCATTGAGTACAATGATTGGGAGAATAGGCTCTTTGCAAAAGGATGGGATGCAGGGTGAGACCTTCAGCTGGGCAGGAAAAGGGATTTCCACTTTGGGAGAAATTCAGTGATTTCTACGTTTATTTACATTCTGAAACAAACTAAAATGTTGAATTTTTGAATTTCTTACACAAATGGTTAGCTGTGCAGTGTGTGAAAAATAATCATTCCTTGTGTATGTTTTAAACCTGCTGCCTACTAATTTCATTTGGTGTCCCCTAGTTCGTCTGTTACAGGAAAGTGTAAATAACACTTCCCTATTTAATTTCTACATCTCAGTCATGATTTTATGGACCTTGACCTTGAAGTGTTTGAAACAAACAAAACAAAAAAAAATCACCTGGGGTTAATCAAAATGTTTCTCCCCACTTGCAAAAAATTGTTTAGATTTCGACTTTATATGTTAATGTTTTTGAAAGCAAAAATTGTTTCTTTTATTTCTTCGATTTGGTTCTTCTGTTCTATTCTGCCAAGTTTCATCAAATCAACAAGCTCCACTGGAAAAATATTCTTCTGGAAAATTTTTGACCAGCACTCATTTTGTCCTGGCCAACAAGAGGGCTAGTGGAGCACAGTGTACATGCTTTGGCTCCTTCATAACATGGCACAGCTCGTGTTCTAGTATGCCGTGTCCCATGTGACCATGGAGCCATTCTGAGACAGCCCAAATGTCTCCGCATAAATTCATTTCTTCATGGCCCTCTGCTACCCCCTTCAATGTTGCTTTGAGCTTAAAAGCTACTATATAGCTTTTCATCAGTGGAACTACAGACAAAGAAGGTAGTGGCACCTAGGCTCTGTCTACACAAGAAGCCTCTGTCAACAGAAGTCACTCTCAGAAAGGATTTCCTGGCAAACCTTCTGCCAACAGATTGTGTCTACACATAAAAGCAGATCAAAACAACTATCTGCTCTGTCGACAGAGAGCAGCCAGACTACCAGGCCCTCTCTAGACAGAATGGCTGACTCGAAGCTCTGCAAACAAGCCTGCCAGTGTAATGGCAGCCTTGTGCGTTGACGAAAGGGCCCCAGAGCATCTATATGGCTGTTTTGTTGACAGAACACTGTTGAGGGAAGCAATATACCTGAACAGGGAGCGATGTAACACAGCTGCTGGATGGGTTGGGTTTTGTCCACTAACTGTTAACAAAGGACATTTTGCATGTAGATGCTCCATGGGTTTCTTGACAAAAGCCCAAATTTGCCAGGAAAATCCTCTCGTGTAGGTGTAGCCCTACAAATTAGGTTACCTACCATTTTCTATCATAAGGCCATGCTTTTAGTTCCTTGTAACTTTGCCAAATGTAAACTGTTTGAGCTGAAATTTCCTGTGTCAGATGTCCCTGAGGCAGAATTTTTGGAGGCAAGTTTCAGTTAAAATGGTAAAACTATTTCCAAGAATGAGATTAGGGAAAAGAATATTTCGTCATAACTAAAAAAAAAATTTTACAACTGGTTTCACTGATCTTCCATGATTTGGAGTGGGGACTTAAAACATAAACATAATTAAAGTATATCGAAATGCATATGCTCTGGCAATCCTGATCATGGCATTTCCTAACTTTTGCTAGCTTGACTCTGCACACTTAATATTCCTTTAATGTGTTTTTTTGGTGTGGGGGGGGGTGGAGTACTATAAAAGTTATTGGTGGATAAATGATTCTAAGCACACGCCAATTTGCAAGGGAAATCACGCATCTGCTCAAGTTACTCATACTCATAATTCCTGTAGCATTACAAGGAATTTCACTCTCAGCTAGTTAGTTATAAAGCTTCTGTTGGAGACTGAGTCCCATACATTTCTATGATTAGTTAAAGAAATCAGTGAAATAGAACAAAGGAATTTTAAGACTACATCTATCAAAAGCCTATTTTATGCTGGGGAGTGGCAAAGGATTTCCTCTGAGGAGTCATTACTTTCCTTTTTTCCATATGGGAGAAAATTTGGGGATTTTGCTCCACTTTTTTTGTGCTTGCAACAAATGTGTATTATGCTAGGCTACACATTATAGATTGTAATCCAAATATAATACACTATAGAGAAACATAATAGAATGTACAATAGATATGTTAGGAGTATAGACCATTTTCTAAGTGTGATCACATCATAATATCTAGACCTAATATCACAAAAAAAATGTGGCTGTGTTAGTTCATATATTTACATTTAAATAAAATTTAGGAATGATTCAAGGCAAAAACTTTTCATACATGTAAAAGGCAAATTAAATTATCTTGTGCGGGCCAGTTTTTGACATTGGTATTATTTCTGTGAACGAACTGCAATGTTCACTAAGCAATCTCTAATTATATACTAAGTTCTCAAAATGACTGTCACTATCTAGGTTATTACCTCAAATACTATTCCCTATCATATTTTGACTGATTAGAACATAAATTAATAACTAACGAGAATCAATCTGTTGTCTATGTTTTTAGTACATGCCGACTGTGCAAAGTCATACCTTACAGACAGCTCCTATATGTTTGGTTTACAACATAGAATTCCCTACACAATTTTCCCTTTTTACCATTCTGTGTGTGCAGAGTTTGATTACAGGTATTGATTTACTGTGTTCAAAATAAATATAAAAATATTCCATGTAATGATGCCACAGCGGGATACATATCTTAACATATATCAATAATATTGCTACCTTTAGTCATCTGTTTGTTTAGTATTTGTATTGCGCTTGGTGTTGTGCAATGTTCTAAAATAAAGAAACACTCTGTCTCAAACAGCTTAGGACAAAAATGATCAAACATTTGATTCTGTAGGCAGGTACACAAACACATAGCTTTACTTACCCCAGTAACTCTATTAACTATTGTGTGCCAGGAAAATATTGTAGACTTCAGTGGAACATCTAGTGCCAGAAAGTTATACAAAGGCAATCATGTTTCCATGATAGGGCTCTTGTTTAAGCGCTATGATAATGTTTAGACACACCAGACAGCACCATGGCCTAAAAGTCAATGACAAAATTCCCACAGTCTTCAATAAGGCCAGTGTTTAGTTCCTTAAAAAAATATGCAGCCTCTCTTTTAAAGGGATTGAGCGGCACAAGCTATTGTCTTCTTATATGTTCAATACAGATTGAACCTCTCTAATGTGGAATTCTCTCATCTGGCAAATTTCATAATCTGGCATGATTTTTGTTAGCCACATGACCATTTATCATGTGTGTAGCCAGTTTCCTGTGGTTCCCATAAAAAATAATTGGAGATATACATCCCCTAGAACTGGAAGGGACCTCAGGAGGTCATCTAGTCCAGTCCCCTACTCTCTTAGCAGGACCAGGCACTGTCCCTGACAACTATTTGCCCCAATTCCCTCCTCAAGGATTGAGCTCATCAACCCTGGGTTTAGCAGGCCAATGCTCAAGCCACTGAGCTATCCCTCCCCCCCAAGAAAGCTTGTTTACAGCCACCAGTCCTGGCTGTCAGGCTATGTCTACACTACAGTTATCTGTTGACAGAAGTCACTGTCAGAAGAGATGTCGACAGAGTATGGCCACACACAAAAGTGCACTGAAAAAGCAATCTGTTCTGTCAACAGAGAGTGGCCTTCCCTCTCTCGACGGAGTGGCTGACCGGAAGCACAGCAGACAGGGCTGCCCGGTGACCCAGAAGCCCTGTCCGTCAGCGGGCCCCCCAGAAAGTCCACATGGCTTTTTCTGTTGACAGATTAGCCGTGTCTACATGTGCACGCTACTTCGAAGTAGCGGCACCAACTTCGAAATAGTGCCCGTCATGGCTACACGCGCTGGGCGCTATTTCGAAGTTAACTTCGACGTTAGGCGGCGAGATGTCGAAGTTGCTAACCCCGTGAAGGGATAGGAATAGTGCCCTACTTCGACGTTCAACGTCGAAGTAGGGACCGTGTAGTCGTTGCGCGTCCCACAACTTCAAAATAGTGGGGTCCGCCATGGCGGCCGTCAGCTGAGGGGTTGAGAGATGTTCTCTCTCCAGCCCCTGCGGGGCTCTATGGTCACCATGGGCAGCAGCCCTTAGCCCAGGGCTTCTGGCTGCTGCTGTGGCAGCTGGGGATCCATGCTGCAGGCACAGGGTCTGCAACCAGTTGTCGGCTCTGTGGATCTTGTGTTGTTTAGTGCAACTGTGTCTGGGAGGGGCCCTTTAAGGGAGTGGCTTGCTGTTGAGTCCGCCCTGTGACCCTGTCTGCAGCTGTGCCTGGCACCCTTATTTCGATGTGTGCTACTTTGGTGTGTAGACGTTCCCTCGCAGCGCCTATTTTGATGTGGTGCTGTGCAACGTCGAAGTTGAACATCAACGTTGCCAGCCCTGGAGGATGTGTAGACGTTACTCATTGAAATAGCCTATTTCGATGTTGCTACATCGAAATAAGCTATTTTGATGTTGGCTTCACGTGTAGATGTAGCCATTGTGTCTAGAAAGGCGTTCTGTCTCATGGCGGCGAGGCAGAAGGCTGTTGACAAAAGTGCCGCGTTCTCGCTACATACTGTTGACAAAATGCATTTTGTGTGTGGATGCTCTGCAAGTTTTATCAGCAAAATCCTGGTTTTGTTGGAAAAACTCTCTAGCGTAGTCCTATGCTCAGTGTTCTGTGCTTCATATATAGCTGTAATTTACCCCAAATGTCTTCTACAAGCCCAGTAAGCCGTGGAAGTGTTGGAAATGTGTTAGAAAATACTGACCTCCTGTCATCTGGCAAATTCTCTTGTTCAGCACTGGTCAGGTTCCAGAGGTGCCCGATGAGAGAGGTTCAGCCTCTGCAAATGAGGCCATACTTATTTCGATCTGCACATGGATTTAAGGTGCCTCACTGAAGAGTTTGAAATTTTTGCCTTAATGCATCAGTGAGTATTGCATAATACAAAATATTAAAAGTATAATCCTGCCCCAAAAAGCTTACAGACCAGTGGTTTGGGGGCAAAATATATGAATTAAAACCACAGAGACTCAGAGGTAATTTATGCCCATCTCTTTAAAATAATATATTCTCACTTTCTTTTTTTCCAGGCATAAATACACAGCTTGGTCCTTTGGGCACAAATGCAGTTTAGACAATTTCTGAACTCTTTAAAAGTTGTGCATTTTCCTTGTGTAAGTGGAACACCATTTCCAGGATAAAAGTCCAGTTTGTCTATAGAAGAAAAATAATTTCACGTAATAGAAAGAGCAGCCTTTCACACCTATATGGGTCATAAATGAATGCAGAATATTGGCATTAGTTAGGAACTCCTAGAAGCTCACAAAGAATAGAAAAATAAAACAAGCCTTTCATTTTAGAAGTCCAGACTTGCAACAGGAATATATTTAAGGAGGACCTATGCTGAACTTCAAACAGCCTGTGCTGTATGTAATACTTCAGACATACATGGCCAAGATGGCAATAGTTCTGGGAAGATCATGGCTTTATTGGCCAAGAGACTCAGTAAGAAAATGACCTTATCCTAGCTTTAATGAATAAAGAGTGAATATATTAAATCTTATGTTAAGGTATTACAGTAAAATTCCTTTAATCCGGCCTCTGATGGTCCAGAAATCCTGATGGTTTGGCATCTCCCAAGATACGCATATCTTGAAATTCACATAAGTTGGGGGGCTTAGGTGGTGGGTTGGGGCTGTGGGAGGGTGGCAGGGGGGTTAACAGTGAGGTGGGTTAGGGCTGCAGAGGGGGCTGGGGGGGTGGAGTTGAGCCAGGGCGTAAAGGGTTTGGAGCCAGGGAGTAGGGGGGATGGAGCCAGAGCATGCAGAGGGAGATGAAGCTGGAGACACGCAGGGGTGAAGAGGCTGCAGGAGTGTGGGGGTGGTGAAACTGAGAAGCCTGGGGGTGGTGAAGACATTGCAGGAGTGCAGGTTAGAGAAGCAGCTGGGGATGTGCAGGAGTGGTGAGCCACAGATGTGCGCAGGGGTGGTGGGCTGCGACAGTGAGGGTTTGATGTCCAATAGTTTAGAAAATTTGGTAATCTGGCACCTGTCTGGTCCTAGATGTGCCAGATTAAAGGAATTTTATTGTCCATTTTTTCAATGAATCAAACATAGGGGATCCAAGGATGTGACAGAATTCACATTACTGGATGCTTTTAAAAGCAGGTTTGACAAACATCTATCACAGATGGTCTAGGCTGGATTAGATGACCTCTTGATGTCCTTTATAGCCCTACCCTTGTTATGAATCTATGATTCTACATAAGCATATGCTTAACTATTACTGTCCAAACAGCCCCACTGACATCAGTGGAACTGCACCAATGCTTATGAACTGTAGGAACAGATCCAGAGCACACAGTGACTTTCAGAACTGAGCCCTGACATGTGCCACGTTTCTGTAGAATGTTGACATTATAGGAAGGGATGGCTAGTGATGCTCTGTCACAAATGAGGACAGAAAGTATTTGCAGCATTGCTTCAAAAGGTGCTTGGACTGATATTATCAAACTAGTCTGGTCATTCGAGCTACTAAGAAAAGGGGCCAGATTCTGTCACCCTGGTTTGTGTAGAATAACACTTTATTCCATGAACACTCCAGTCCTATTGACTTCAGTGGGGCTGCCCTAGACTGGAGGTCCCATTGACTTTGAAGAAGCCTTTGAAACTGGCCCTAATTCATCTGTTTCAGACTTCCAGGGGGAAAGATTGTGCTGTACCTTTGTGCTGCATATCTTAGAACCTGAAGTTCTGGGGAAATCAGGGCAAAGGTGGGTTTGTGACCTTTGCCATAGATGACTGCTCTCCCACAGGTACTTAGGGGAATGCTCCACAGATCCTATGTCTTGGCAGTTTCTCTGGAGCTCTCTCATTGGGCACTGCATTGCTTGATATTGCTAAGTGCTGTAGCCCTGCCCCGATACACCTGCCCTGCAGCCAGCCTTCTAGCCAACATGCTCCAGGGTTTATGAAGGAGTTCTCAAAAGCCAGCTGGAGGGCTGCCTTCTGTAGCATCCAAGCCAGAGAACCTCTCCTACATCCAGACCTAGAACTAGTGCTATTTTCACAGTTTTGAGAGAGAGAGAGAGAGAGAGAGAGAGAGAGAGATGGGTCAGGGTGACAATCTTACCCCCAAACCCTGCAAAATCTTATGAGTCAATCTCAGTGGAAGACTGGCCAAGAAAGACAGATTAATCCCTTTGAGTATGATTAAATACACCTACTCTAAAAATGAAGTGTTGAATAAAACAGATGACCACATCATTTATATAGGACATAGTGGGTGTGTCTACACTAGGAACTATCTTCGACGTTAACTGTGCCAGCAGAGTCTACACACATTTTTCCCTTACTTCGAAGTTAACTTTTGCTTTGAAGTTAACTTCAAAGTAAGGAGCCCACCTTCAAAGTCCTTACTCCACTGCTGGGAATGGAGTAGTGCCCTCCTTCGAAGTTTAACTTCAAAGTAGTGTGTGTGTAGACGCCCAACTTTGAAGTTGTACTCCAAAGTAAGCAGCTTCGAGGTTATTTTTGTAGTGTAGACACAGCCAGTTTCTTGTAGGAGAAAAAAAATCGACATACTGTACAGTACATTGTATGGTGGTAAAAAAATTTCATCTTGTACAGGAAAGCTCCATGTCTTAATTTTCATAATAATATGATAAACCCTGAGATTCTTTCTTAGGCCTTATTCTGTAAGGGCACCTCTCTGTGCTTTCATAGAGATCATTGCAGGATCATAACCTTCATCATTTCTCAGTCTTTACTCAGGAAAACTTCTTTCAATTTGATGGAAGATTACCTGAATAAAGAGTGAATTACAATCTGTACAGGTAGGTGTGTCAGATGCAGGGCCACAGCACTCAGCATTTGACTCAGAGGGATATTTCCTTTTGGATTCCGTTGTTCTTTCATTTCTTCCACCCTCTGTGCTAGCTGCTTAACTTCTTCTCTTTTCATGTCATATTCACAGTTCTTTAAACTTTAGTTTTACAAATATTTTACTTGTTATTATAACATTTTTGTATTTTACATATATTCACTGATCTATGCTTGTTCTTAATAAATATGTATATTTTCCTTCTTAAAAATCAATAAAGAGTTAAAATCATGTCATGCATTACACTCACGATGGCTGGCTATCTTTTTAAATCAGGCCACTCAAACTGAATGTCAAGACCACTTTGCAAGCTACATTATTTTCAATACCTTTGTCGCAATAAACACTGAAAATGCTTTATTCCCTCTCTTATGTCAATACATTGTATTAAAGGAATGTGAGGCATTTACTCATTCACTTGGCTCAGAATAAGCCACAGTGCTGTATAGAACTACACACTGACTCATTTCAGCCAGTTTGCTCAAAACACTGTTCCTTACAGGTTTATTAGAACTTTTGTAGAAGCTTAGCAGATTCCTTCCTCTGTGGCCCACATTCTCCGTCTCTCATTCCCTTTCATTATCTGTTACACCCACTTGTTGTGTCTTGCCTTAACTTAGGCTGTGTCTACACTGGCAACGGAATGACAAAACTTTTGTCATTTAGAAGTGTTACCCCTTCTCCCCCAAGAAAACAAAAGTTTAGCTACGGCAGTGCCAGTGCGAACAGCACGCTGTCAGCAGATCCCTCGTATGGTGATGGAAGTGTTTTACTGGTTAAAGAGCTGGCATAGAGTGGCTGTGTCACTAAAAGTTGTATAGTGCAGACAAAGCCTTAGAGTTCAAGTATTTTGGGGTAGGTCCTGCCTCTGACCAGGGACTAGAGTTTGCCTTTGGCACAGCCCTGAACAAAAGGTAGTTTATAATCTGTACTAGCCCAGAAGGAAGCCTGGGAGGTACTGATACACCTCTGCATCACAGCTCCTTCCCTACTTTCCCCTTGTTCTGGGTTTAGTGATTTGCTCCTGGCCTGTTCCAGAACCGCAGCTGGCAGAGCTGCACTGGTTAGAACGTGGTGGAAGTGTGACAAAGATTTGTCTTGTCTCCAGCCATCTGCACCCAGGTGGTAGTAAATGGACTAGTTGTTCTGCCCACCCCTTTGTTCCTGGCCCCAGGGGATGGGGATAGTTCTTATTCCCTCACACTTTTGTGTGGCGGTGCAGTGCATTCACTAGCCACCGGTAACTGTTACTCAGAATTTGGATTTTTGTGTCCTGAAGGTGATGTGTGGGGGGGTGCACCGGGGTCACATGCACCTCCTAGCATTGCCCCCCGCTTACCACCAGCACCATGCCACTTCGGGTGAGTGCAGGGTCTTCCCAGCTTGTGCACTGCTCTGGGCGGGCGGGCGGGCCGGGGGGGGGGGGAGATTGCCCCACACTCATGGAAAGTGGCACAGGGCTTCCATAGGAAGAGGCAGGTGGGGGCAGAGCAGCAGCAGGGAGAGGGTGGGATGCGGTGTAGCAGGTGCGGGGGAGGGGCACAAGGAGGAAAGGGTTGGGGCAGGAGGACAAGCGCATGTGGCCGTGCCCCCTTCCCCGGAATCCTCACACCGGTCACCTCTGATGAGGTTTGTTATTCACTTGAAATGTCTGATTTAATTGTCCCAGCTTATTGCAGATATTGATTTTAAACTTGTGACTTTAAACCCACTCTACTTTTTTTAATCCTATTAAACAGTCATCAAGATTTCCTGCAGCTGTGAATGCCACAGATTTGCTAAATATTTTAATTTTGCAAAGGGGTCGGTTCCATCGATTGACCCTTGAACATTAAGGTTATAGCTGAGTCTCACAGGGTCTTTCTGTGCAACACCTTTAACATGTAGCCTTTCCTATCCATTGACAGAGCTAACACTCTCACACAAGCTTTCATCATCATGCATCTCAATTACATTCTTTTCTATGGCTTGACAAATGCTAGCTTGAACCATTGACATCCACTCGTAATGCTGCTGCAAAGATCATTTCCTTAGCCCATTGCTTTGACCACATCATCTCTCCTTTTGCATCCCTTCTCATCACAAAACCTTCTCTATCGTATCAAACATAAATTACATCTTCTCCTATCAGAGGGGTAGCCAAGTTAGTCTGTACCTTCAAAAACAACAAGAAGTCCTGTGGCACCTTAGTCTACAGGACCACTACTGCCACAGGACTTCTTGTTATCTTCCCCTATGAAGCTCCTCAGGACAAGTGCCCCCAAAAAATGGCTAGGTCATACTCCATAATCTTCCCTAAAACCCTCGGTTGCCATGAAGCCTACAAAAAAAGTCTTGATAATGCTTAGGCTGCTGGTGTACTGAGACCACTGCCTATCATGTCAGGGGTTGCTTGTACTTAGATACGGACGATGGAGAAGCTATCTATTGTTTCTTACCTTTTACTTAGGCTGTTAGGGCAGGGGCTTTCTTTTATCTCTGTGTTTGTACAGCACCTAGCATAGTGGAGGTCACAGTCCATGATTAAAGCTCCTAGGGGTTAGGACAACATAAACAAATAACCACTGAAAAGGCGTAGTTGGCTGATTTACATTAGTCAAGTCACTATTTTGTATACCTTTGTCACATACCCTGTTCACTCCTTCTCTAATACAAATCTTGTACATCTCTACTCATTGTTAGTCACTTGTCAAATAAGTTGCCATTTTCTGAGCCTATTCCACCTTCATTGGAAATGTCCTAAAAGCTACAGCTACACTACAGCGCTCTTCCAGAAGAAGCTCTTCTGGAAGATATCCTCCAGAAGATCGTCTTTCGAAAGTGTATCGCTCTTTCAATCCACTCTTTCAAAATACTGATCCACCCTTTTGACAGAGAGCGGCCACACTGCCCTGAGGAGCTCTTTCAAAAGAATGGAGCAAGAAATGCCATGGACAGGGTGTCACGGCTGCCGAGCCCTTCGGAGGGCCCAACCAGCCGCTCCCTTAAAAGGCCCCTCCCAAACACCTCTGTCCTGCACATGCTGAGGCTTGCCAAGCTGATCAAAGTGAAGCAGAGCCAGTGCAGGGACTAGACAGTCATTCCACAGCCACATGGATCTGCAGCAGCACCCAGAGCTCGACATTGTGAAAGCAGTGGTCAGCCTGCTGGCCACAGTGGATGTGCCCAACTTCCACCTCCTCCAGTGGGTGATCTCTCCTGCTGGGGCCATGGAGTCCTTCTCCCTGGGACCCCGCTGACACCCTCCCTGGGTGCCCAGGCACCTCTGGAGCCATCCCAGTAGCCGCTACTGGTGGGACCAGCTTGTGATGGAGGAGTGGGATGATGCCAGATGGCTACACAACTTCAGAAGGAGCAAGTAGACCTTCCTGGAGCTCTGCTACTGGCTCACCCCCACCCTCAGACATCAGGACAACTGGATGTGGGCCACTCTCCCACTCAAGAAGTTGGCTGCCATTGTGATCTGGAAGCTGGCCACCCTGGACATCTACCAGTCAGTGGAGCACCAGTTTGGGGTGGGCAAGGCCACCGCTGAGACTGTCCTCATGTAGGTAAGGCATGCCCTAGTCAGGCACCTGCCACAGGGAGGGAGATTCCAGTCAAGGGAGACCTTGGGGGCCATGAGGAGGGCACAGGGGAAGGGGGCACTAAGGGAGAAAACCAGCCACACCCAATCATGCCCTCAAAGGTGCACACTCCCTCCATCCCAGGCAGGTCTTCTGGGCCATCAATACCATGCTGCTCCACAGGGTCATCTGTGTGGGTGATCTGGACATGGCCATCACAGGATTCACCATGATCATATTCCCAAACTACTTCTGCACCTTGGTTGGGACCCATATCCCCATCTGTGCCCCAGAACACAGTGGGGCCTGCTACATAAACCAAAAAAGGCTACCATTCAGTAGTGCTCCAGGCTCTGGTGAACTCTAAAGGACGGTTCATGAACATACACGTGGGCTGATTGGGCTGGACACACAATGCACGTGTGTTCCAGAACTCAGGCCTCTGCCACTGCATGGAGACTGGGACAGTCATCCTCCAGTTCCTGGGGGAACTCCCAGTCAGGGATGTCACCATGCCTCTGTGCACAGTGGCAAATGCCACCTATCCCCTGAAGCCCTGGCTAATGCGGCCCTAGACTGGCCACCTGAACTCCACCAAAGAGCAGGTTGTTCAACACCAGGTTCAACCAGGTCCACAATGAGGTGGAGCATGCATTCAGGTGCCTGAAGGGCCTTTTCAGATGCCTCCTAACTTGCCTGGTGGGTGGGTGCCTGCTGTGCCCTCCACAATGTGGTAGAGAGTAAGAGTGAGGCATTCATCCCAGGGTAGGCAGCTGAGTCCAGCCCTGGCCACTGCCCTGAGACACCAGGCCCACCAGGATTGGGTACATGTTAGGGTGGTGCTGCATAAGACCTTTGCTTGTGGGCTCCAGTGACCCTTCCTCAGGCACCCCTCACAGTTCCCCCATCACATACACCCCTCACCATCCCCCACCATGAGCACAGGACAGGGGGATGGTGTAGCAATAAAAACAATTTAACAATCAATGAACATGTTAAACTACAATATGTGCAACCAACCACAGTGGTGAACAGAGACTAGCTATATAAATTGGGTGCCTGGGGAAGAGGGGGCACCTGAACCTGGAGGGGAGTTGAAGAAGGGTGCGGGGGCATTAGTCCAGGGTGGGGTGGAAGGCCACAAACCCCATTGGCCCTCGGATCCCCTCTCACTCTGTGGTCAGGGTTCCTGTTGGGGCTGGGATGGGGCAAGGAGCATGGGGTGGTGGGGCCATGGGAGGGCTTCAGCGGGCTCAGGGTCAGTGGGGGAAGAAGGAGCAGCAGGAGGGGTGGCAAGGGGGGTAGCAAAAGATGGCAGAAGAGGGGGAAAGCCAGGCCAGTCGCTCCGGCAGGACAGCAGTAATGTCCTGCAGGTTCCCCATGAGTTCTGTCCAGGCCTCCCACTGCCTTGACCCAGAGTCTCTGCTCAGCCACCTCCATCTGACAGCAGATGGTGGTGGTGTAGATGGCACCATCCATTGCACCCGGCTGGGTCCTCTGGATGCAGCCCGCTGTGCTGCTGCTGGTGGGAGTGCCTTGGCCCTCTCCTCTGCCTCTGGTGGGATGTCTGGCACCATTGATTGGACAGAACTTGCCCAGCCCTCTGCCAATGCAGCTGTATGGATGGAAGGGAAGAGATGGATGGCACTACAGTCCTGCACTACTGCCCCAAGGTCTGTGCCCCCGACCCCTGTGGGCAGCAGCCTTCCACCTCCCCATCAAACGGTGCAGTGGCCATGGGGGATTGTAGGCCCTGAGGGGGTCTCCACCCATGTGGGGCAGGCCCTGGGGCACTGTCTAGCCCCAACCCTGCCCACCCTGCATGGGTGGCTTGCAGTGCTGTCCACAGGAGTAGGTACTGGGTGACATTACCGCATGCCGGGTGCCATGGCTGACAGTGTCATATCTGGTCTGGTGACACTGGCCATGTGGATGGTCCACTGGCAGCTGCAGCGGGGGAGGCAGCAACCTCCCTGTGGCCTGGGGTATCCAGCCCAATGGATACTTAACGGAGGCATCCCTCACCGAGGTCCAGCTGGATGTCCATGATGGCACATCAATGCCAAAGTCACTGTCATTGCTGGACTCATAGGAGGGCAGCTTCCGCTTGGTGCCTGGCAGGGTGGTGTAGCCATGGGGTCCCAGCTCTTCCTCCACCTCAGGGTGCAGCTTGTCCGTTGAGGTGTCCAGAATGGTGGGTGGTGGTGAGGTGTCCCAGGAGCCCAGAGCTCCCAGCAGTAGAGGAAGGTGGCAAGTCCTGCCCCTGACTGGCCAGCTGTGACCCAAGCCTGGGCATAGCCCTGATGCAGCTCCTTCACTTTGCTAAAGACCTGGCTCTATGTGTGGGGAGGGTGTCCCTGGGTGTCCCTGTCACTTTCTGACCATCTCCCAGAGGACCTCCTTGTGCTGCGAGAGGCTGAGCAAGTCCCGGAGATCTGGCTCAGTCCAGGAAGGGGCTGGTTTTTTTGGGTGGCTGGGCAGGCTTCTTGAAACCCTGTAAGAGCTCTGGGGGAGGTCCTGGGGCTCCTGTAGGGACTGGCTGGTGCGCAAGGGCTCAGTTCTCCACTTCAGGGGGTGGGCCATTAGAGCACGCAGCAGGAGGCTCATGCCTTTGCTGCCAGAATGCTCTCAGCTTCCTGCCATGGGGTTTCTGGGTCCCTGCATCTTTAAATGTAGCTGGACATGAGGGGCATAGAACTCCGCTCATGCTGGCTAGGGCGTCTCTGTGCACCAGCTGGGCGGCACCATGGAAGACTTCTCTTTTGAAAAAACCTCCTGCGGAGCATCTACACATTTTCTTTTTAAAGAGAGTTTCAGGAGAAGGAGTTCTTCCTGATCCAGGATCGGAAGAGCAGAAGCGCCACGTTCTTTCAATTTACTTTCGAAAGAATGCATTTTGTGCATAGACGCTCTGGCGGCTCTTTCAAAAGGGCCTCGGCTTTCAATTTATCTTTCAAAAGGCCTTGCTAGTGCAAATGCGGCTATAGAGTGGGCTGGAGAATTCTATGTCTGCTATAAGATTCTAAAGGAAGATTATCCTGCTATTAATTTTTATAAGTTTGAAATGTAATTGTAGTGAAGCTATATTATTTTTCTACAGCTCCATACTGATTTTTCTGCTTTTAAGTTTTGGTGGAGTTTTCCAATAGGGGTCAAACTTAACAATATCCATCTTGAGAAGAAAGCAAGCAAACAAAAGCAGATATGTTTTAAAAAAGATTGGGATTCATCGTTAATAATACATCAAGCACATTATTACATTTATCATTTTCTACTGTGAACAAGTAACATCTCTACATTTTCACTGCCATTATCCATCAAGAAAACACTTTTATTGACCTGTCTGTATCTTCATTACAGTTGTGTCAGAAATGTTTACTTCTAGTAATCATCTAGTAAATCTAGTTGATTTATGTTAAGCTAATTATCACACTGAGCACTATTTCTTACCTGTGGTTTTTATCTTGGTTATTGTGGAACCTAGGGTTGCAGTTGTGTGGATGCCAAGATACTAGAGCAGCGGTCTGCAACCTGTGCCTCTGAAGCTGCACGCAGCTCTTAAAGGAGTTCTTTGTGTCTCTTGGAGTACTAATTGCAAAGTAAAAAAACAAAACTTCTGATTATTTTCAATATTTCGGCAAACATCTAAAAGCCCAACAATGAACAACTCATATCTAAACAGCAAACTACATGTGAGCTCGAAATGTTTGCTAACTCCCCCTTTAATATGTGCAGTGCATTGTGAGATAGGTGTGTGAGCTGTTCTTAAAATACAGATTACAAAACATCTGGTTTGACATTATTTATAGAGGACTGTCCCATATTCACATGCATTGCAGCTCTTGAATTACTGAGTTTTTTTACCAAATTAAAAAAAAATGTATCTTTTTGCTCTTTTGTTTGCCAACCCCTGTACTAGACAGACAAGGTGGGTGAGGTTATATCTTCCATTCCTCAGGCCTTGGACAGGAAAACCATTGAAATAAAATAGTATCAGCGAAAGATAACAGAAAAGCTCTAGGAGGGATTACCCTAATATAATCGACAGAGTACGTTGTGGGAGAAATTACATGGATTTATCTGGCTAGCTCCTGAGCTGAGAGCAGTTTGGTAAACCTGTGTCTTCCTCTGTGTTTAGAAAGTGCTTAGCACGTTCTAAATGGTTATAAAATGGCCAATATGCTAGTCAGTCAGAATTCCAACCCACCTGTAGCTAAGTCTTCTCAATGAAAATGAGGGTGAGGGCGAACCAGAGGTTAGAAAAATTAAAGAGAGCCACCTAGGTTGTCTCACACACTGTGGCTATGCCTGCTGGCTGACTCCTAATAAAGAGGAAGACAACACCAGGCTGTTGCTATGATTTTTTTTAAAGATTCAACCAGTTTAGCAAATGCATTTCTATCTAATTCCTTAATTGTACATCCTCGGCAGACTCTACATATCTATTTCTGTATAGTGACAGTACTTTGAGCGTCCTGACTTTGCCATGTGCATAGCAGTGTAACATCCTGTATAATTACTCTTTGACTATACAGCATATTTTAGGTGGCTCTTTCTTTGAACTTTTTTAAGGCAATGCTTTCCATTTCTTTCCAGGGCGACTTGCTCTCCATGCAACCCCACAGCAGTAAATGAAATTACACAAGAGTAAGAGTAAAAATTAGGTCCCCGATTCTCAAATATAGGGGACATTGGTCATACCATTAAGCACGACACAAGGGCCTTTTAATTTAAAGGTAATCTGCAAAAGACCAAATTACCAGCAACATGTTCTCATTAATTCCTGTAAGGGATGCTCAGGCTTTGACCCCCTTATTGTTCTCCTTATCGGGAAGTGGCTGAGTCATAGTATTAATAAGCCATCACTCACTTAAATGGTCATTCATTGCTGCACAGCCTAAAGATAGGCTCATCCTTTTGAAGTGGGACTGGGCAAGCAGGGCTGCTGTAATGGGCTGTGATTATTTTCACTATGAATGCTCCTCTGGCTTTGAAAAATTAAAAGGAGCGCTCATTTTCTTTCTCGAGTATTTCTCACACTGGCAAAAAAATTGAAGACTTTGAAATGTAAATGATTTAATCTTTGCAAACCTCTGCCTCAGAGGGAGCTACGACTTCATTTACAAAATGAAGACATTTTAGGAAATGATTATCATTGTAAAATTGAGGCCAGCAGGGGGTCTGAGTTCAAACTCTTAGGATATCAGCAGTGTAACAAGTTTGATCTGCCCTATTGCATTGCTGGCAT
The DNA here is from genome assembly GCF_033958435.1 of Carettochelys insculpta. Taxonomy (NCBI): domain Eukaryota; kingdom Metazoa; phylum Chordata; order Testudines; family Carettochelyidae; genus Carettochelys; species Carettochelys insculpta. Next base: position 14,842,433 of record NC_134150.1, on the reverse strand, counting down.
TTGCTCCTGTGGGTTCCAGCAGAGCGACATTGTCAATGGGAATTTGTTCCCACTAGTTTCTCTTAGTTAAATAAATCAGTTATGCTCATTGTTTAAAAAAATCTAATACATTAATAGCAAATAAAAAATAAGATTAAAATTATTTGGATTAGTAACAATAGATATATGTATGTAACCTAGAATTTCCAAAAGTGTTGCATGGGCAGCTCTGAAGGTTGGACTCCTTTGTTTATCCATAGGATAGGCAACAACAGCATTATCTTCACTGTCCTACAAATGCATCTTATCTAGCAGGACCACCCCTAGTAAATTTAAATTTAACCATTCAGGCCTTGGCCTCCTCTGCTAAGACTCCCAAGAAGGATAACAATTAACGCTGGGAGTGCTGGTTTCTGTGATATAGATTATGTGCCTCAGGAACTCACAGAGGCTACTGACTCCCATCACAAACAGCAGACAGTAGCAACTTGCAGTGGCTAACAACCTAGCCCATGATCTGAAATCGGATCTGGATTGACAGACCCCAATTTGATTGAAATCAGTGCCACTCCACAGCGGAAGAGGGGTCAGCCTGTGTGAACTGGAAATTAAGAGAGAAAAGTTGGAGACGACTCCCAGTGACCTTAGAATGGAAGTCAATGCTCTCACCCACTTTGCACTCTTGCGACTACACAGATTTTACCAGTTTACAATACCGCAAATGAGATGAGAATCAGGACCTGTATCTCATGACCATTCTTCCTGAGCCAGTGTGTCTCCCAGTCTGATTTACTCAAAAGCATGTCTTAAATATAGACACCAAATCTCCCTACTGAAGAAGCTGTGGTGTTATTGGCTTGGTCTACACTAGACCTTGCAGTCAACTGCAGATACACAATTCTAGCCACGGTAATTGCGTAGCTAGAATCGATATACCTGCAGTCGACTGTAAGGTCTGTCCTCATTAAGGAAGAATGACGGGAGCATTTCTCCCATTGACCTTCCTTACTACTCGTGATAGGAGAAGTACAGAGGGTTGACTAACAACCCCAGAGAAATCAAGTTCACACATCTTCACCAAACGCACAAAATCAAACTCTGGATGATTGACCCCGAATGTGTTTATCTCCCAGTAAGTATAGACAAGCCTACTATGATCTTATTCTAAAATTTGCTATGTATGCAACTTGTCCAATTCAGAAGTTTAAGCAGATGAAGGCATCTATACACGCAAGGACAAAATACGGAATTTATCAGTATTCAATACTTAACTATGGTAAAAGGGTGTTGAGAACTAAGGACTGTGTCTGCATAATGTACACAGTATAGACTGAATAAGTTCTGCAGGGTTATGTGACTGCTGAAACTTTTGAGGTTTTTTTTTTATTTTGCTGTGAGGAACAAAATCTCTGCATTGTCTTTTCATACTCCAAAAAGAGACAAACAAATAAATAACAAGTAAACAAATCATCATTTTAGCAAGTTCATAGCCTGTAGAAAAATATAAGAAACTTTCTAATAACATAAAAAATAGTATAAATAGCTTCCAGTATAAAGGCAGGCTCATTGCTTACTGTTTTTCTGAGCTTAAGCAGGTGTTTTGTTCATGTGCACTGAAGTGTGAGACAGCTGTTCTCTCCAAGGTATGAAGGACTCCATTGTAAACAACAGTCAGCTTTAGTTCCAAGGCAAGTTTGTAAATTGGACAATCCTAGTGACCGAGGTAAGTTCCACACACTTCCTTTTGGACAGGACTTTTTTTGCTTAGTTGAGCTACACACCTGACAGGTGCTGCAGACTCAGAGTCAGAGATGAGGGTGTGTAACCAGAAACAAAGGTGAGAAAGAAAACCCTATGGAGTAACTCTGGTCTTTAGAACACAGCATGTCAACTTTATCTAAATGATTGCACTACAAAAGTGCTATTTGGTAGTTTTTTATGAGTTCTAAGTGCCACTGACCTGAAAGATGCTCATTCAGTGGAGGACTGACCTCTTACCACTGAGTACTATGTTCTATAATATTTTAAAGAGCTAATTACATATGATGCCTATAACAGAAAACTATTCTGCTGGTTGAAGGGCCTTTTGGCTTGATAGGGGATTACAGAACACAGGAATATACAGTTGGAATATGTGGGCTGGTGATGGAATAGCATGAAAGAGGTCTTCTGAAAGTTATCCTAGAAAGACAGTGAGCTCTCTGGGACAGACCATGCTTGTTTTGCTCATTTGTACAGAGCCATGCACAAAGGTGCTTTTATCCCACTGAACTAGAAATAATGATTTTTTCAAATGGTCTGTAGCTAGTGAAACTTGACTGAGAATTTCACAGAATTCGGTACATTCTAAAAGCTCATGTTTCACGTGGTTAGGGCTGAGAAACAATCCGTAAGGACATTTGATTTTAATGTTGTTGTGATTTTTTAATTTTATTCTGCAGCCCTGGCCAACAAGACTTACAAATACTGGACATTGATTTTTTTTTCAGTCTAAGAAGAAAGTTTACAAGCGTTTTCTGAGATTGATTGGTTAAATCAGTGTGACCAACTCTCATAATTTTATCGGAAGTCTTGTGATAATTATTGTTTTCCTTAAAGGCCCAGCTCCTGGAGTCAGGTAGCTATTTCAGTCTTTGTTTTTACAGCTAAAGTACATTTCTAGCACTCATGGGTGTGGAAAACATTTCAAAAATGGGATTCTAGTGCACCCATAAGGGCCACAAAGTAGAAAGCAAATTAAAAAAAACCAGCAAATCAATGATCAAACCTAATGTTTTTTGGTGAGCCTGACTTATGACTTTTGGGATTCCTCCATCAAATGCTTTTATACACCATATTCATATTGACCAAATGTTTCAATAGGAACAACATGCTCCACAGACTGCTGTTAAACATGTGACACTCAATTAATGACAGCCATCATCTTTAACCTAAATTCTTCTTAGGTTGGCATTTTGGACAAATAACTCACTGTTTTACAGTAGTGGTTTAGGAAAGCTGAAATAAATGTGCAACGTTGCTTCAGTCTACATTAGTGAGCTTCTTTAATGAAGTAGGACATTAGATCTCAAACTAGTTAACTGTTTGGGACTAATCTGCAGATACTTTTGCTATGGTTAATTCACTAACCTGTACAAAACATTTCCAAGTCATTGCTTTCTCAATATTGTCTGCAGTGGTACATATTTTACATTTAAAAAGCATTTTTCATGTTAGCCTAATGAACATGAAGGCGGCTATAATCCACCAGAGGAACATATATTCTAGTTTTCATTCATGCCTTAGAGTATTGTCACAGTTAGGCACAAAAGAAATAAGATGATTGTTTCCCAAATAACAAGAACAAATCGTGATTGAAGGATTCCTTCCATTTAAAGCCATGCTTTGCAAAGCCTATTGAACTTGTTATCAGAGTCATCTCTGATGCGTATACTAACTACACAAAGCTGCTGTATAGATACCATTCAGGAGCTAATTCATTATCAAATGGTCAATATTGCTGACTTGCAGATTACAAATATCACAAGATATTTATTTATATTAAATCAGGTTGAGAATAAGAGGCACAACTCTGGATTCCACCATTTATAATTAAAATGGGTATGCATCTGAATTGAGGGTTTATGATTTTGTTTGGCTGGGATTTGAAAAGGGCCGCCACTAATGCAACGGCTTTGCCTTTCGTGAAATTTGCATAACTGGGCAAAAGAGCATTAGCTTACATCACCTCGTAGGTCAGCCGGAAAAGCAAGAGCATTAAGTGTGAGCCTCCCACAATATGTATTCTGATTATGAGAAAACGGAATGAAAGGCATAAAACAGGTGTTGCAGGACCCAGTGTGAGAAATGATGTTAGGAGATTATTTTACCAAAGAGGTTAGATTCCCTCAGCTATCTTTCTGTTGTCAGACACTAAAACTACCAGGGGCGGTCCTCATATGTTTGACCTCTGGGCAAAGATAACTCTTTCATACCCTCTGTTCCACTTTTCCACTTTGTATCCAAGCCCTCTGCTATAAAATGTAAAACCAGCACATAGAACATGCTGCTTTGGAGGTCTGCCACTTGCATTCAGGCAACCATTTGTACTTTTGCAGGCGTAATCAATCTCCTGTTGCTATCAGCAGGGGAGTGGAGCTTTGCTGCTTTATGTCTTAAAAGTAGTTTTGTGCAAATTTTACTCTTCTCTCTCCCCCCAGCACCGCTTTTAGCTCCACGACTCATAGGATTTCCAAGGACATGGGCTAGAGCGGAGACAAGAAGCTTGTTTGGTTTAGGCATAGAGGAGTTTTTGTGTGTGTGTGTGTTTATATTTTCTCTGCATCTATTAAGGAGTGAGGGGAGAGACTTCATTTATATGTTAATGTTAGCTGGCACCCTGACTAAACTGACAGAACTATTTCATGGGAAGCTGACAAATTTTGTCAGCTAGGCTATACTTCCACATCTCAATGATGGCAATAATCTTGATTAGCAAAACAATTGGGGAGCCAAGGGAGGCCTGCTGCTCCAAAGACCCTGCTCTCAGGTTACAGTTTGCTAATGTGATGAATCCAGAGTCCTTCAAGCTCAAAAAAATTCTCAGCTGAATTTAGGCAAAGGAAGGGAACCATTTTGGGGATTGGACAAAAGAGGTTAATTTGATTGACCATGTCTCCATCATCTTATAATAATCATTTACTTAACAAGTGCACATAGAATCATTCCATGGAAACTGGTGGAGTTAAGAGAGGAAGTTCAAATAGAATATCTGTTTACCACAGATGTGTGGGAATTTTAGCCAAAAAAATCCCCATAATTTCTGCTTGTAGTATTTATTGGTTCTTACTTGGAATCAGCAGCAAAATTAAAAGAATTACCAACACTTTATGACACAATCTTCCATGAAGCATAATAGGCTTCCATTTTTCATTAGCTTACTGCATTGCTAATTAAACCTTTGTAAATGAATTGCTCTTGTATTGAGGAAATGAAACTGCCTTAAAAAAGGCTTAAGCAGTCTTATTTTCAGTGTTATTTACAGCGCCTACTTCTGCCTCTAAACAAGTTATTTATATCTTCATGTTATTTAAATTAAGTAGGCTTCATTATTACATAGGGCATCCACACTCTGCTCTCATTTACACTTGTTTAAAACCGGAATAGCTCCACTTGCTATCCATGGAGCCACTCTACATTTGCAGTCTTCTAAAAGAACAAAATTTGGCCTGTCGTAATTACAAGCTCACAAGAATTATATGATCCTTTTAGATATAGTGTGCAAAATCCAAATATTGCACACAAGTGCAATTCTCATCAGAGCTTTTGTGGCAGATTCTACAGTTGTCTGCATGTAAGTCATGTGGTATACATAAAGGTACAGGTTATAAATTAGTCAAACAACAGATAACAGTCTAAAGGATTATGTAAAATAAGGGCCATCCCACCTTTCATTTTCTACTTTCTGATATTTGCTTTGCTGCTATACACTTGACTTGTAATTTACCTTCATTTTTCTGTGTAACTGTACATTACAGTACTTTTCACCACTTACACTGTGATTTTTATCTCTGTAGAATTTGACCCAATGTGTACATAAATCACTGTTGTATCCATGAAATATTATATCTATAATTCTATGCATTTTTATTAATTATTGTGCAGTATGAAGAAGGAACCAGGTTAAATCAGAGAGAACAGGAGAAAAACTACTTTTTCTTCCTGTTCTTTGAAGTTTAGTAACCATAAGTGTTGTTATGGTGGAAATTCACCTATTTTAAGCCAGCTACTTGGGACCAATGTGTTGTAAGTACATCCCTCACTGTTCCTTTACATTTCAAAGCCATCTTCTTCTGTTTTGCTTAAAAATGATGAGCAAAGTTTCCAAAATTAGTTAACTTGGTATTTATTGGAATTCTTTGGGCCTAACTCGTGAGTGCAAATACATGTTAACTTTTTTCAAACACTGTCTCCTGCACATTCAGCTGAATCATACCAATAGGCAAAATCCTTCTTTCCAAATAGGCTGTGTGTGTATGGTAAAGTCAATCCACCACTGTTATAGCAGTTAAAAATGAGCATGCAAAGTTGCACATGCATAAATGGAAACCAAGCTGAAGCTTTCTCAAAAATTGGTCCTCTTGATCCTGAGTCTCCTCTTACTTCCATCATTTTATGGAGCTGTAACTACACTGATTTAAATGAAGATACTTCCAATTGACGGCAGTGTAGTTGAGAGGATGGTCCAGGTCCCTTATATCCAATGCCTTTTTTGTAAAAAAAAAAAAAAAAAATGATGAGGCGGTACTCAGCTGTCTCCCCACCCCCAGGAAATACCACAGCTGGGGCTGCCAATGTGCCGATAGTCAGCGCCAGCACAAAAAAAGCACTGCTTATATCTAACCAGGGAATGGAGACTTGAGCAACAGTCATAACAATTTGTCACTTAATCCTGGCTTTTACTCTAACGCCAGATGGAGATCTGCCTGGGTAAAAGATTCAGGAACAGATCCATAGAGCCTTTGGCAATGTTGAACCACATCAGATAAATCACCTTTGTATATGAATTTTTATTTTCTATAGATCTTATCCAGCAAAACAAATGACCAGACATAGTACAAGCAAAATAATCATAAAGAACTAAACACGGTGTCTTAGGGAATTAAAATTACAACAGGGAGAGGGGTTTACTAACATACAACATATTGGCAACCCAGAGCAGCAAGCAGAGTTGAAAAAGAGAATAGTTTCTTCTTCTTTTTAACAGCTCTGCTTCCAGACTCAGTTTTTGCAGTACTTCATGTTTCCAGATGTTCATAACTGAATTAATTTTTCTTTAAAGGAGCCCAGGGTGGTCTGTTTTATACCATCTGTCACATGAAGCCATAGTGACACAGAAACAGAAAAGGAAAACACCACATTATACCATTGACATCATATTGCCACATCTTCATTAAGAACCATAAACAACCTCCCCCCACCACACACTGTTGTCATCTTTATCCAAACACCCATAACAGAACCATCTAGTATGGAGATTGCTTTGAGCAATGGTATAGGTTATGGTGACAGACCAGAAGCTATGTCACTATGGTATAATGAGGATGATAAGGATTCTGGTTCTTATTCTCAAGCAATTTATGAACAGCAAAGGATTACTGACTTCCACGTGCTCAATCTTTTAGGCTAGGAGGCAGCATCTCAATTAAAAGCATTTTCGCCAGATGTTTCTTTACCACATGACATGATAGAAATTCCTTTTCTGAATAAATACAGCATAATTTTACTATCTAGTTCTCTTTCAGTCTATGGTTCTTTATAATGCTCACGTTGGACAGATAACAGGTTTCATGATTCACGGTATTATTATCTGTACTCAATCAACCAGCCTGGAGGGGTCTCAGCAGCATTCAAATTCACATGGGGAAAGGTAAACTGAAGTGAAATACACTGTCTACAGCACGACAGAGACTGTCTCCACAAGGTAATGCAGCTGGGTCTGTATTACCAGTCCTAAACACCCCACATCTCGTAGGCAATCATTGAGGTATCTGCTTGGCAGGTATGGCCCCATGTTCTGCCACAGAATGGGTGGTCCCTAAGAAGTAACGGTGGTGGGAAACAACAGGAGAAATCTTGGGGCAACCTCTCTGGCCTGCTCCTTGTGCTCAGAAGCATTTGCCATCACCCTGAAAATTAGAGTAAATTAAGAGCCTCCTTGTGCTATTGAACAGCTCATTATTTGTTAAAAACATGAAGAGCATATATTCTTTTGGATACCTGGGTACATTGGTGTATGAGTGAGTGCATATACGTATCAAAACAAAAAGCAGTCAAGTAGCACTTTAAAGACTAGCAAAATAGTTTATTAGGTGAGCTTTCGTGGGACAGACCCACTTCTTCAGCCCATAGCCAGACCAGAACAGTCCCACGAAAGCTCACCTAATAAACTATTTTGCTAGTCTTTAAAGTGCTACTTGACTGCTTTTTGTTTTGATAGTGTATAGACTAGCACAGCTTCCTCTCTGTTACTATTCTGCATATACGTATGTAATTTCTCGCTGGATTAATCTCACATAACTTCACTTAAACAATTTGGTGAAAGAGACATTCAAACCTGTGGGTATCTCACTTACGAAAGCTAACCTGATCACTGCTCCTGAATGGACAAACAATGCCTCAGCTCAGCTGAAATGTTTCCAGTGAAATTGTAAGTGAACAAGAAGCTAGAAACACAAGCACTCCACAATTTCAAAGAATAGATAATAGATTTGGTTTAGTTCCAAACACCGTCAGCTAGATGAACACCAAGGACAATGTTTAGTTATAGATTAATAATCCAAGGTACAAATAGTTCCCAAACAAATTGGGGAAAACATAAAACCACAATATTAAGCAAACCAGAGGCCACAGGTCATCCTGCATTTATTAACCATTCTCAGAGTTACATTTTTTGAAGTGATGAAACAAACTATACTTAATAAGCCAGTGAACTTTGCAACACAAATATTAAGGTGAATCAACCTGAATAATACATGCTGCAAAGAATCATGACATGTAAAAATCAATACAGTGAATGAATTTCTCAATTCTCATGTCAACAGCAGTAATGAAATCACATTTATTTGATGAACCAGAAAATGCAGATTGGTTTGCTCTCATTTAACAAAGACATTTCTCTAGAAGTAAGGGTTTCTAAATTATGATTTAAGTGTATTATGGAAAGTTTCCAAAGAGTTCTCATTTGTGCATGTGCCTTTAATTTGCCAGTGAGTTGCCAAATTATATGTGAAAGAATCTAGACCAAATTCCATATGAAAGAAAACTGTCCTAATAATCTTGTTATTCAGGTGCCCATGTGGCTGTAATATGTAACAACAATGAAATTCTACTTTGATTATAGTTACAGTCCACTACTTATAAAGCGTTACCTACAGAAATAATGGGGGTTGTGGAATTTTAAAATTATCTGAGGAGTAAATGGAAAAGATGATATTTCTTTCAATAGCATACTAGATATAAAAGAGTGAAAAAAAACCCAAATTCAGACCTAGTGTAAATGGACTGAAATTTCACATATACCAGGTCTGAATTTTGCCTCCTGCTTTCAAACTGTGATCATTATCTAGTTCATCCCACTGTAAGCAAGCAGTCCTATAAGACTTAGTCTTACCTACAAAAGCTCATTACTTAATAAGTAAAATTGTTAGTCTTTAAGATGCTCCAGGACTGCTTGTTTTTGTGACGCTAAAGGCTAATCCAGCTAACCCTCTGCCACTATCATCCCACAATGTTCACCATGGAGGAGATAGCAGAAGGCTGCAATATGAAATCTATTTCAAGGGCCTAAAGTAGGATACAAGAGATGCACAGACAATATGATTATCTTTTTCACAGGAGTAGTATTTATTGTGATTTTATCCTTTTTCCTGTTGTAGATCATTTCCCAAAGCAATCCTGACTGAAATGACTGGGAACACAACTCCTGTTGATTGCCGTGGGAATTGCAAATACAGATAATAGTCAGATATACGTATTCCTTGCATTTAACACTCCAATAGTCACCATTTTGTTTTGCCTAACATCCTACATTTCCCTGCAGCTTTCCTTCCCTGCCCCCCTCTGCTTTAGTTGCAACTTCCCTGAAATAGGTATTTTTGTTTACGTATTGAAATTGTGAACAAGCTACATGTTTAGTCATTACTGAATTTTATTCCTGGAGATTTCCTGAACACCTTGACGTCTGATAAAACTTAAACAAGAGCTTCACGCCCTTCCATGTTAACATTCTATATGCAATGTATTAAGCTAGTAAAATTTTGCGACATACAAAGAGGTTTTTCTTTTAGTTACCAAACAAATGACCTTTCCACATTCATAATGAGGTATGAATTGAGCAAAATGGACTTCAAGGTGAGTCATTCATTAATCATAAGCAAAACAGGACTGGAATCAAGGACACATCAGCACATATTGTAAAAGTAAAAGGTTGCACAAGCTTTTTATTTAATATTAACTACATTATGGTTTTATGTGAATTCTGAGAAGTTGATTTTCTCAGCTTATTTGGAAGTGTTCAGAGTGACTGGCTAATCACTCTCCTCCACCGCACTATTCCTTCAGGTTAATATTTAACAAGGCTTTATCATGTGTTATGAGTTTCTCTGCCTGCCGTCAGAAAGCTATGGTCATATTTACCTCAAATTATTTTGTCAATTATGTAAATAGAGAAGAGTGCCGTAGGAAATTTCATGATCAGAGGAGTAACGGGGACAAAGCCTCAAGGTGGCTAACTCCACTGGAATCAACAATTTCATTGGAGGCCCTTGACGGAGAACTTGGTCCCTACCATTTAAGAGGAGGCATGTGGTGAAAGCCAACCCATGCATTTACAAAGCTGTTCTCAACACAGCTGAGAAAGTGAAGGTCAAGGAAGGAAAGAAGGCTTTAAGCCAACTTTGTAGGTCCTTGGTCTTGAGGTCAGGTGGGAGGTCAGCAATGTATAACAGTGTAAGGACTGCTCTAAATTACACTTTACTGCCCCTTCAGTTTTTTTTTTAATCAAGCAATCAATAAAATCAATAGTTCTTCTCTAATTAACTTGTTACTGTCTGTATGAGGGGGGACCAGATCACAGCTATGCTGGCAAGCACAATTACTAACAGCTTATTTGAGAGGAAATACTGAACTCTGCTATGGGTGGCGGGTGCCACGCTAGGAAAATGTAAGAGGTTGGGATGTGCAGGAATGTATTGATCTTATTTACATGCATTTTACATCAGTGTAATTCCACTGCAATGAAGCACTTCTTGATTTCCATCAGAAGGAGTATCACAGTCTTGGGCATGCAGGTGGGTGAGCTCTCCTTCTCTTGTACAGCAATATAAGACCACTGCGGGCAAGGTGAGAGTTGAATGACACACTTCAAAAAGGACTAGGTCTAGAATGAGGGGGTAACAGTGAGAGTGCCACAGGCAGAAGCAGCATATCAATTTAAGGTCATACACCAAGCCTGTTGATGGGAGTAGAAGGGGCCCAAGGCTCTGGCTTCTGCTACTGTGGCAAGTGGTTGGGAGACCTGGACCCCTTTAAATGAACATTGGAGCGCCACTTGAATGGTTCTGAGGGGCAGGAGAAGGGCTAGCACCACAGTCCAGGTGGCATTTAGGGCTGGGTGCCCCATCCCCATTTTTTCTCCCCCACACACTCCTTGCCTGAAGGCCAACAGAAGTTGTCACTGCTGCTTGCCATACACCAAGGTAACAGGCTTGTCCTTTACCAGATTTGTCATCTTCAGTTCTGAATGCTTGCAATGATGTGGAGCATGTAAGTGTGTGAAGCAGATTCACAAAGCAAAATAGTGTAGTCATCCAAAGGCTCTAGAACTTCTGTCATCCAAGAAAGTCCCAAGCTCTGCTGGAAACACAACTGTGGCTACTGATTTTATATACATATATATATGCCAAGCCTTCAGTGGTGACTAAGCCTGGCTTTCACTGCAACAAAACAAAGGTCAACCAGCAACTTTGTGTTTTTTTAAGAAAGAGAAAATAGTATCTGGACAGCAGAGGAAATTAATTAAACTGCTGCACCTGTTGTGTCCAAAGCTGAAATTCATATGGACTGAACATGCTTATTCTGGGAGCGCATTTGACTGAAAGTTCAGCAGCAGTTTGAGACACATTCAATAAACAAAGGCCAGAGAAAGTGATTTAAATACATGAGATCAGGCTGCAGTGTTGCACCTGTGTGATGCAGGGACAGAGTGAAGGCACAGGGCAGAAGGCAGGGTGCTATAAGCTGTGCAGGAACAGCACCTTTTACACACAGGGCAAAATGAAGCAGTGTGCTTTCTTCATCAAGCCTGCCACAAAACCTTGGCAATCGCACTGAGACTAAGTAAAATGGGATTCTGGCTACCCAATCAACTAGATTTTTCAGAATACTGTTGGGTTGAGCTGGGTAATGCTAGCCAGCCTCCCACCCTAGACATGTAGGGAGTGCCAAAGTCTGTACAGAGCTCAGCTCTACATTTGCGTACAGTGGGAGAGAAGAAAAGGAGCTCTTCCTGCTGGTGCATGTGCACAGCTGTTCAGGCAGTCCAGGGATGAGCACGACCGAAAAAACTATACAGAGGAAAACAGAATTTCACCTTTGATATCTGTGTAATTGTTACCTTGCTCAAGTTTTCACAATATTTCCACCCCCCACCAGGCTATAAGGGATGGAACTTGGCTTTAAAATAGTTTTCAAATAATTGTTCTAGGAATTCTATCAAATTGCCTATTTTTTCTAAGCTCTCCTCTAACAGAGGGCAAACAGGACAATATTTTCCTCTCTGACATGCACAGTGGACCTATTTTCTGTACAATGGATACTTCCAATTAAAATCCAAATACTGGCTCACTGTTTAAACGGCTACAAAAAAAAAAAGAAGAAGAAATGTGATGCACAACAGCTCTAATGTGAGTCCTTAATCTGACAAGGAGTCTTCCCTCCCCACCATCAGAGACTACGGTATTCTTGAACCAAGCTAACTATTACTCATCTACAGCACTGGTGGGTCAGGAGGGTGATCATGACAGAAACCCCCTGAGGTTCTTTTTGGGGCACTGATGAGCAATATACCGAGTCACCACTTCTGAAATACATTTTTCAGAATAATCTGGATTTCTTGTTAGACTGAATACAAGTGGCCATCTGAGGCTATTCTGGGGCAGCCAGCCCAGGGTCCGTACCTTGGGAGCCTCCAGAGCAGCTGCCCCTACTGTCCTATGGACAGGATCATCCCCCATACTGATGCTAGCCCCTGGGTCCCAGGACTACCCAGGGGCAGCAGCAGATGCTGGGCCCCCCAGCTCTCGCTGTGGTGGCAGGAAGCAGAGTGACCCAGCTGGGAGATGCGGGGTGGAGCTGAGCAAGCTGCTGGGTTGCTCCACGTCCCATGGCTCCCACTGTTGTGGTTAGTCGGGGTACAGGCCAATCCCTGCTCCGCTCTGTGCTAGGCCCTTTGGTAATCCCCCAGGTTGTGGCTATTGGGGGCAGGGGACAGGGAGGGCTTGCAAGGGGAAGAGATGGGGCACAGCAGGGGCAGAAAGAGGCAGTACAAGGTGAAGAAGGGGTGGAGTGGGGGTGGGGTAGGGCAGGGGCAGAAAGAGGCAGTACAGGGGCATGGTGAATGCAAGCAAATGGTACGTATTTTCATACAGCCACATGTAAACCTATAGCTCTAGTAACAGAGAGTGGAAGCCATGCTCATAGGACATGGACTCTATCCTGGAAAGCAGTAACTTGGAAAAGGACTTGGGGTCATAACAGATAATCAGCTGAAAATGAGTTCCCTGCGTGAAGCTATGGCCAAAGTGGCTGATGTGATCCACAGGTATATAAGGGGTAATCTCAAGATGTTTTTGGGAACTGGTGAGACTGTTCTAGGATAGCTGTCAACAGTTTAAGAAGGATGCCAGTCAGGTAGAGGGGATGCATGAAAGAACCATGAGAAATATTAAAGACAGGGAGCAAAATATTTTAACAACGGCTTCTTCAGTTTAGCACACAGAGGTTTAATAAGATCCACTGAGTTGGAAGTTGAAGCAAGACAACTTCTGACTAAAACTAAAGTACAACTTTTTTTCTTTTTTAACAATAAAGATTAATAGCAATTTACCAAAAAAAGTGATGCATTCTCCACTTCCAATTTTTAAATCAAAATTGGATGTTTTTCTGAAAGTTCTGTTCTAATTCCAAAAAGTAGCTTTTGTTATGCAGGAGGTCAGATGAGATGATCACAGTCATCTCTTCTTGTGTTATAACCTATGACAGCTATTCTTGCCCTGTACAGTGCTGGATGAACAGTTCTCATAGCTAATATTCAGATCCCATCCCTTTTTCTCACCATGGCATAAGAACAAAGTGTTTTTGGTAGCATACCACATGCCTGCAGAACTACATCTCTGGAGCCTTTGGGGAAACATCAGACTCAGGCAGGAAATCTCCATTTCCCACAGCCTCTCTCCCTGAGCAATAGATATATGAGAGGCAAACACTGCCCTCAACTTTTCAAGTGTGTTAAGTATCTCCCGGATAACAACTTAAGTGAAGAAATATACAATGCTGTGTCCACTTATGCAATCAGTCCCACCATCATGTCTTCCATACCTTATCTGAACAACTGATGCAAGTCCTGGAGGGTTGCTCTGGTATCTTTTTCCATAATAGTCCCATCAACCTCCATCTGTTAATAATTAGCTACGTAATCCATGTGTCATGTTATATAGTCATCAAAAAGTGATGTTACCTGCACATAACACACACAAAACAATATGAGAAGATACTTTTAAAAAGAAGAGAGAACCTTAAACATTAATAAGTAGAAAATCTGGGAAATCAAAGCATTTTTCCTCCTTTTTTATAATAGCCTTTCATTCTTTTTATGATTTTGTCTTTGAAAGCTCTTTCTGTGGATGACAGTTGATATTGTTCTTCCATCCTGCCGCAGACAGCATTAGGGAGGGAGGGGAAAAAAACTATTGTAGAGCTTCTTGTCTCTGCAACATGATTTTTATAATTAATATATACAACTGAGCAGAGAAAGGTACGTTGTAATGAAGTGCAATTAAGAGGTGTTTGTTCCTGTCCCACACATAAGATGACTATAATTTCCCTGGCTGTTTAGAAGTCAACCATTATCATTACATTTCACACATATCTTTTCTACTTTTTTTTTTTTTTGCATTCCTGATTTTATTTATTTTCAATTAAAATACCAAACAAACTTGCGTTCCAAAAAATCTGATATTCAGTTAACATCACCTTTTAATTATACTTCTTAGCAATCATTACGTTGAACATCCTCCTCTCAAAACCAAATTCTGTCCTGATATTAATTCAGAATGGCTCCATCCATGCCCATAGAATTATACCACATTTACATTGATGTAAAGGAGAACAGAATTTGCCCTGTCCTCAGTGAGATGGGCTCACATGCAGCTTCTGAGTTATTAATCAATTCATTTTAAAATTAGTTTCCCATAGAAAAGTAGGTTTAGTTTACCCAAAGATCAGGTTTAGGCCACAACATTGTAAATTTTGCTGTTGCATTATTTGTATTGTAGTGGCACCGAGAGGCTTCAGCCCCACTGTACCTGTCCCAACACATAATAAGAAAATGACCCTATCCTGAAGAGTTTATAATTCAAATTCACAGTGAGACAACCAGGGTGCAGGAGACTGAAGAGGACCACAAGGAAATCAGGTTCTGTTTGATAGGGATTTCACAGTTTGTTTTATAATTATAACCCCAAAATATTGCAGCACTAACACTGATATTAAGAATAAAGATGGAGTAAGACAGTGAAAGCTGATTCAGCTGTGGTTCAAACTTTGAAGTTCAGGCCTAGGTCCGTGGGAAGTTGATCCAAAATGCTGAATCTGGCCATCCCAAACTTGATTTTGGAGCTAGTCTGCAAGTTTTCCATATTTGGACTATTGTATGGGAGGTGAAGGAACTAACCAAACCCTCTCCTGCCCTGCTTAGATTTGGAGAAGCCTTGTGAACTAATCCTGCAAAGCATCTTTGAGTGTCAGTAGAAAGCCAACAGGTTAGACCAACTGAATCCAATGACAAAAACTACCATGGATTTTGATGGGCTTTGGATCAGGTCTCTTTAATTTTGCTCAGATCCTATTTACAACCATAGGTAAAGAAAATACTGTTTTTGAAAACAAGCTAAATATTACTAACCCGGCATGTCTGGTGGAGACGACTTTAGAGAGGAATGAGGGTTTAGATTCTTAGAGCTGAATAAATAATTGCTAACTGCATTATTGAATGAATGAATCCTATATCTCTGCTCAAACAGGAAGGCACAATTTTTTTGAAAAAATTCAAGGAGTTTGAAACACAGATATAAATTTTACCCTCTTTGAGCACCTGTCCCAGTAAAACTGGATAGCTCAAATGTTCATGGACAGGGAACACAAAAAGGGTGTGAACACAGCAAAAGAAAATTGATTTTAAATTGGAATGAATATGTACCACACATTTGCTCAACTCTACAAAACACTTGTTCAGAAAATAAATTCCATTTATAGATACATGAAAATCAATTTAATATGATTTAAAATGACATTTTGGTTGGTATTTGTGTATTTTTAATTCATTGTTGGTAACTCCAAAATATATATACACTACCTTCTGTTTTTCAAAAATGGATGTCCACTTATTTTTTTAAATTACTGACCTACACTCGTATTTGTATTCTCTCTCTCTCTCTGCACAGTGTTTCCAATTAGCTTCATCTCAACAAACTACAGCTGATAAAAATTATAGGATCAATTTCCACATCCAGAATCCCTGCAAAAAAGCTTCTCTCTTAATATCTTTAAGTCAGCTGTCTTCTTGAAACATGTCTGCTCTTCCATGTGATATTTTGCTTGTTTTAATACAGCACTGTGTGACTATTAACTTAATTGGACAGAAGGAGACTTCCCACTAGTCTGAACTGTTCAGTGTCTAGTATCTGTGCAATGGAGTGCATTATCATCGGTGACATTCTCTTACCTGCTAGCAATATGCCATTTCACACTGATATTCCTCCACCTTTTGTTTTACACTAAAACTCATAAAAAGTCTAATTTCAAAGAAAAGACAACCAATCCATGCAGCTCTCCCCCATCAACTAGGAAAAACCACATCTGACAAAGTACTGATTTTATCCCAGCTGCTCTGAAGTAGACATGTTAGAATGGCCATATGGATTACTCACAGTAACCAAGTATGTTAAAAGATGCTTTGATGGAATTTGCATGATTAATTGATTACAAGTGAGGAGTCAATCATATTTCTTTGCAGTTATGGAAAAATATTTTCTATAATACACCTTTGGAAACAGGGAATGCCACTTTTTCTAATGTCATTCTTTGGATTGCATAAAAAAATTAAACACTTAGAAACTAAATCATTTTCCCTCTTCAGGCTCCTTGCCATTCTGACCCTAAACTTCTCATTAATCCCAGGGCCGCAGAGCAATGGAAGCAGGGTCGAGGCAGGAGGTAACTGGCGGGGTGCCCAGCAATTTAAAAGGGCCTGGGGCTCCTGGCAGCTGCAATTGCAACTGCTATGGCAGCAGAGATGGCGGAAAGTCCTGGCCCTTTAAATCACCCCCAGAGCCACAGGTGGTATGGTCTGGGCTGTGCTAAGGGCTGGAGGTGTGTGTGGTCTGGATAGGAGGGCTTCTCCTAGTCACACCCCTTCTGCCTGAGGCCACACCTCTTCTAATAGCGCACAGAGATGGTCTCCCACCTTGCCTAGGGGTTTGGAAATTTTGTTGCCCCTTCAGTTAATCCTTTGTCCTCCCATGTTTACTTATCATGTTATTGTGCTGCCCACAGCGCAGAGTTACCAACTGCTGAAAAAGATTTTTATGGACAGTATAGAAAAAAATATGGACACATTCTTACATAATATAAAGATGGTTCAAAAGGACAAAAGTGAACAATACTCAATATTTTTATTCATGCATCACTACAGCAATGTTATTATTCTAGTTTAACCTACTTATTAGTCACATCAGCACCTCCAAGTTCTCCAACTTGTGATCATACCTTGCAGCAGCCACACTGTCAACCATTGTTTTAGTAATTTTTCCAGGTCCTTTTTTGACAGCCAATAATCCTTCCAGTATAAAATTGGACTAGTTATTTCTTATATTTAAGTGACCCACCACATTGTGTCTTATCAGTGGGGAGCTCATGGTAGTGAGTCTGTCACAAACCTTTTACACACTCTCCCCCGCCAGCTGCAGGGATGTGCGCTGAAAACATGCCTACAAAATTTGCTGCTCTGCCGATGTTAGTGATACATATTTGCCCCTGCCCTGGGAACTGTAGACTCCCTAGACGTGTAACGTGGCACAAAGCTCACCCTTGGGCTAAAGGGACAGACTCTTCAGCTCCACTGCAAAACTTGGTGGGTTTTTGTTTGTTTGTTTTTTTACTGAAATCCATTTTTTTGTATGGATTTAAGGGACAGGTCCAATTTCAGCTCTTTTTATGGACTGTCCATGAATTTACTGAGGGTTGGCAGCCCTCAGCCAGCTGTTGAAAACCAAGAAACCTAAACTGTTTGGTGTTTGTCATTGGACAAACAGCTGCTTCCTAGCCAAGCTTTTTTCAGTCTCAGGCTATGTCTCTGCTGCAGATTTTTTTCAATGTTACTGATTTTGATGTTCTAATGTCTCAATAAGTACTGTCAGAGAATTGCGCTCACAGTCACAGCATTGCGAAAGGGAATGTTCTCTTTTACAGTCACAGTTCACAGCCCCAGCATTGCAAAAGGAGCCTTCCAAGGAGCCAATAAGAGTTGTGCTTCGTACATACATATTCTTTTTTTGACCTTGAGAAAGGGTGGCGGGTGTGTGTGTGGCAAAAAACATTTCCAGAGCTGGCATCATTATTTTGAGGGAAAAAGCCCTCTTATCTCAATTATCCTGCTTGTCTGTGTGAATACTTTGGGGTTCTTTTTTTGGAAAATGTTTTTTTCTGGGGTGGGGGGAACCCTCAGTGTAGACAGGCCCTCAGACTCCACTCCTGCAAACATTTATGAACAAGTAACTTTACTTAAATTAGTAGTCCTATCCAATTGATTGGGATTATTCACTTTAGTATAGACCTAAGCAGTGCTTTTTTTTGTGCTGTACTTATCTGTACTGAGTACTGGCACCTCAGCAGACCCAGCCGTGGGATTGGTTGGGGGGCGTGGGTTAGGGACAGAGAGTCAGCTAAGTACTGGCTCCTCTTTTTTTTAAAAGCATTGGACCTAAGATGACTGCATAGCTGTAGTATCATTCATTCACTGGAGGTGGTTAAATAACCATTTCATGAACTGCAAAGGAAAGGCAGCAGTGTCATGAACATGGCACGGTTCTCATCCATCTCACTTTGTGCCAGTTTGGAAAGCTCCATTGAGAAACTCAAACTAAACAAAGCAGCAGAAATGTAGCACTTTAAAGACTAACAAAATGATTTATTCGGTGCTGAGCTTTCGTGGGACAGACCCACTTCTTCAGAACAATTTCATTTCCAATATAGACTGACATATATAAGTACAGAGGACCAAAAAGAAAAAAAGATGTCCTCTGTGCTTATATATGTCAGTCTGTATTGGAAATGAAATTGATCTGATGAAGAGGGTCTGTCCCACGAAAGCTCAGCACCAAGTAAATCATTTTGTTAGTCTTTAAAGTGCTACATTTCTACTGCTTTGTTTTGTTGGAGTACAGACTAACATGGCTACCTCTCTGTTACTAATCTCAAACTAGTAACTCTTAGGTAGCATCTTGCTGTGTTAGCCTACTTGCTAGCATTCTAATTAAATCTTTAGCTCATGCCATTTTAATTATTCTATTGTTACAAATCATAGTATTTCTTATACAAAATAACTTTTCAGACACAAAGTTTTCCCTCACTCAGGTACGTTACCCAACATTGTGTGACTAAACTTTTACAAGAACAGTTAGAAACTATTTAGGAAATATCATGACATTTATCCTCCCCCGCCCCCCATCCTGCCCAAGCCTTGGAATTCAGATAGTTTCTTTCCCTATAGATTTTTTCCTCCATCAACATATTACATAAAAATACATCTTGACTTTGCTTTGCTAAGAAAGGTTCTAAATACTCTGTGTAGCACAGCAGGAAGCTCCTTTTAGGCAGTTTAGATTGGTGGGTGGATTGAGAGGGGAGGAGACCACAATTATACCTCATTTCAGTGACATGTCTGGAGATGCTGTGACTCCGCACAAAGAAGCTGAAATGTATGAAAGTTGCCATGTCTTTAAGACAGGCCTAAAAATACCTGCCTGAACTGCAGGTTTGAAACTATTTCCAAGAGCAGTTCACATAGGCTTTCCTGCTGGGAGCCTGAGACAACACTGAATCATTTACAACAGGCTGTCTAGAGTACCTGGTTATCAGTGAGAGTGAAGTACAAAGCACTTCTCTACCTAGTGCAAATATACAGTCTTCTTTGTACATGAAGGTAACTACAGGCCCTCGCTGATCATTCCTGTGTGTCATTCCTATCAGTACTGAGGTGTTTGAGGAGAATTCTAAAATGGCTACCAACGGCACAGTAGTCTGAAATCCTTAGCATACTTGTCACATAAAGCCAAAGTTGCTCAATTATGCAGCTTCTTTGAAATTGGAACAAGGTACATCTTTCTGTTCAGAAACCATCTCGGGCTAGGGATGGATCTTCTTTAACACCTTGCCAATAGTGTAATTAATTTTGTGTCTTAGGTGTTGTGCAAGTTCTTTGGCAGTCAAGGACAATTGTTTCCTAACTGGGATTAACACAACTAAGACTGTACAGGTGGCAGCTTTATTAGAAATATTCCCAGTTTTGGCTATAGAAATTGTATAGGATTGAGTCCCACATATGCCACTCTGTTGTCAGAAAAGCTTCTTCAAAACTGCTGAACAAATCTGCTTCCTACTCTTGTGGCTGACTCTCTGGTATCTGTGGAAAAACATGCCCCAGACAGTCTTGAGAAGAAATCCCAAGGGTCAGTTTTATGTGACAATCACAGTTCCTTTCCCAAGTGGTTCAGCCCCTTTGTCTGAGCATATGAGCAAAATGGCTTCTGCTAACCTTCCAGAGCACATCACCTACACTCAGCCAGTCAGGAAGGACAAAAGAAATATCATTCAACTTTGTGCATTTGACTTCTATATAGCTTGTGCAAGATAAAAACTTGAAACAGTGCCCATGAAACAGAAGAAATTAACAGAACAGACATTACACATTGGAGAACTGGGGCCAGTGTGAACATGTGAATAGACCTCATCTTAGACCTATTGTAATATTTTTCATGGGCAGTGACCAGACCTTGCAATGACCCTATTAACCTCTCTCTCTCTCCAGAATGTCTTATTCTAATCTGTGCATGTATGAATCTATGTATTTAATAATCTTATTCAAGATTATTGTTTCTGTGAGTTTGCTAAAGGCTGTTACCTGAATTACCTGTGAGAAAATTGTGACCTGCTTCAACCCTTTCAGTCTTGCTTGAAGTATTCAACTACATAACCATGCGCCCTCCAAGAGGGACCTTGCATGGACAGCTCCTACCCATTGCACTTGAACACACAAGAGTGGAGGTTTAAACCCACCAAAACTCAAACCCAAGAATGTTGAATAGTAACAGAGAGTAAGCCGTGCTAGTCTATACACTATCAAAACAAAAAGCAGTCAAGTAGCACTTTAAAGACTAGCAAAATAGTTTATTAGGTGAGCTTTCGTGGGACAGACCCACTTCTTCAGACCATAGCCAGACCAGAACAGACTCAATATTTAAGACACAGAGAACCAAAAACAGTAAGCAAGGAGGACAAATC
This sequence comes from Carettochelys insculpta, assembly GCF_033958435.1. NCBI lineage: Eukaryota > Metazoa > Chordata > Testudines > Carettochelyidae > Carettochelys > Carettochelys insculpta. Next base: position 14,821,079 of record NC_134150.1, on the reverse strand, counting down.
AGAAAAAGATAATCAAGGTGAGCAAATCAGAGAGTGGAGGGGTGGGGGGGAAGGTCAAGAATTAGACTGAGCCAAGTATGCAGACGAGCCCCTATAGTGACTCAGAAAGTTCCCATCACGATTTAAACCATGTGTTAATGTGCCGAATTTGAATATAAAAGTCAGCTCGTCCACTTCTCTTTCTAAAACGGTGCGATAATTTCTCTTCAGTAACACACATACCTTGAGGTCATTGACAGAATGCCCCATTCCATTAAAATGTTGACTAACTGGTTTGTGGATCTGGAGTGTTTTGATGTCTGTTTTGTGCCCATTGACCCTTTGTCTAAGGGAGTTAGAAGTCTGTCCAATATACAAAGCATCTGGGCATTGTTGGCACATGATGGCATATATGATGTTAGTAGAGGAGCATGAGAAAGTGCCCGTGATTCTGTGAGTAACCTGGTTAGGTCCAGTGATGGTATTTCCAGAGAGGATATGTGGACAAAGCTGGCAGCAGGCTTTGTTGCAGGGAAAGGTTCCAGGACTGTTGTTCCTGGGGTATAGACTGTGGCTGTTAGTAAGGATCCTCATGAGGTTGGGAGGTTGTCTGTAGGAGAGAACAGGCATGTCACCCAGGGCCTTCTGGAGTGTAGCATCCTCATTAAGAATAGGTTGTAGGTCTTTAATAATTCATTGCAGTGGTCTGAGTTGGAGGCTGTAGGTGATCCTACGTCATCACCTACAGCCCCCAACTCAGACCACTGCAACGAATTATTAAAGACCTACAACCTATTCTTAATGAGGATGCTACACTCCAGAAGGCCCTGGGTGACATGCCTGTTCTCTCCTACAGACAACCTCCCAACCTCATGAGGATCCTTACTAACAGCCACAGTCTATACCCCAAGAACACCAGTCCTGGAACCTTTCCCTGCAACAAAGCCTGCTGCCAGCTTTGTCCACATATCCTCTCTGGAAATACCATCACTGGACCTAACCAGGTTACTCACAGAATCACGGGCACTTTCTCATGCTCCTCTACTAACATCATATATGCCATCATGTGCCAACAATGCCCAGATGCTTTGTATATTGGACAGACTTCTAACTCCCTTAGACAAAGGGTCAATGGGCACAAAACAGACATCAAAACACTCCAGATCCACAAACCAGTTAGTCAACATTTTAATGGAATGGGGCATTCTGTCAATGACCTCAAGGTATGTGTGTTACTGAAGAGAAATTATCGCACCGTTTTAGAAAGAGAAGTGGACGAGCTGACTTTTATATTCAAATTCGGCACATTAACACATGGTTTAAATCGTGATGGGAACTTTCTGAGTCACTATAGGGGCTCGTCTGCATACTTGGCTCAGTCTAATTCTTGACCTTCCCCCCCACCCCTCCACTCTCTGATTTGCTCACCTTGATTATCTTTTTCTGATTTGTCCTCCTTGCTTACTGTTTTTGGTTCTCTGTGTCTTAAATATTGAGTCTGTTCTGGTCTGGCTATGGTCTGAAGAAGTGGGTCTGTCCCACGAAAGCTCACCTAATAAACTATTTTGCTAGTCTTTAAAGTGCTACTTGACTGCTTTTTGTTTCAAACCCAAGAGTTTGTGATTCATTGTGTCCCTTTTGAAGAATGCTAGTTATTCTTTCATGAGAGTTGTAACCATAATCAGTTTTATCCATAAACAGGCCCTTTTACAGGGCAGAGAGGAGGGGGGAAAGGGAACAGTTGCCCCTGGACCTGGAGTTCCAGTCACTGCTGATGCTACTGTGGCAGTGGTTATGGCCAGAGCTGAGCCCCTTTGAAACACTGCAGCAGTACTACTTTGCCACCGTGTGTGGCTGTGAGGGAGGGACAGGGGCCCAGCACTGTGGTCTGAGCAGCACTAAGGGCTTATTGCCCTAGGCCCTTCTCCTTCTGACACTGGCCACACCCATTCTGGGGGTATGGAGCTGCGCCCCCCCCCACCCCGCCGCACTTTGCTCTGGGGCCCGTGGTGGCTGTTGGCCCTGCTGCCCATGAAGGCAGACATAAATTTGGACAATGTTATTTAAAAAGCCTTAAAAATAGTAATTATATACAAACGCCTAGTTTTTCAAAACATAGGCCCCAAGTTGCTCCAAAAGACTTTCCTAAAATTACAGAAATGTATTGACACTTGGAAATAGGAGTGTGTACATCTCGGGTGGATCATAACATAATTAACAGGTCTGGGGCACATGTGAAGAGAACTGGCTTTTCACAGATGCAAAACAGAAAAACTCCATCTTGTTTGGCACTAATAATATCTATCAGAAAGTTTTTAGGTTTCATAGAGCTTAATAGACACTCATCAAAGCTCACAACTTTTCCTGTGAGACAATTATCAATTTTTATCCCAAGTTTTGCTATTAAATTCAATGGAGACAGGATTTTACCTATGGTGAAGGTGACCACTAGGCCAATTTTTGCCTAGTTACTGAGTAGCACAAAAGTACAACAACTCCTGAAGTCAGATTTCCACACTCAAATCCCAATTGCAGAATTCGGATCTAAAAGTTGAGAGGAATAGGATTCACTAAGAATTAAGGCAAACACTTAGCAATACTCAGAATAAGACAGATAGAGAGACCAGACATACACAACTATAGATTTTGATATCAGTTCTGACGGCTTCAGTGATGTTTGTGCATGTATGTTGATGGTTGAAGATGAGAGGCTAAAGCAGAAGGAAAATCTTCCATTCTTGAGACACTATTCAATTTAACTGATGAAAAGGTCTGAGACTGACCTATAACATGAGCTATGGCTCAGGATATATGATGAACGCCAATTTATAACACTTTACTGTATATTTCTACTAATGAAATAATAACTGATCAAAATTATCCCTGGTATAAGGAAAATGAATTTTCCATTTTTTTTCAAATTTAAATCCTTTATATTTTGATTGACTAAAATTTAGAGGGGATATAGAATGATTAGAGAGATTTGATCCCAATCTTGGGGAGGACATATATTGAAACAAATAGATGAAGAATGCAAAAAAATAAATCCATACCACCTCATTTGCATGGCACACAGAAAGCTTTCATTATCATATTAGTTTAAAAATTATGGCAGTAACATACCCTGAGTTAACTGCACTGGGTGGATTGGTATATATTTCCTTGATTTATTTTATAATCTCCCATTATTTCCTCGATCCAAACAATTTTTTCCTGTCATTAATTATTGTGCAACCAGGTAAATAAGAGACAGACTTTTCTCCCCACTGCCTTTGGTTGCTTTTATTTTGTTTTGTTCTGAGCTGTTTCATGTGCACTTCTGGCTGAGACAAGTGACTGGAGATCTTGCAGAACTTTGGCAATAACATGAGAGTTTCTGGGAGAATTTTCAGAGAGCTTTGCCAAGCTCATACAGCAGCTATCATACTAGTGATGATACAAGCCTATTTCACTCTGGTTTCATGCCAAAGTGAAGCCTATTCAAAACACCTGTTTTGTGAAGCGTAATTACGAAACAACATAAAAACCTTGGTTTCCCAAAACATAAGCTGGAGTAGCATTTTTTCTTTTTCTTTTTCCCCACTCTGACTGTGATTTTGA